>NC_079875.1:36022258-36052759 GCF_029227915.1 Hydractinia symbiolongicarpus | reverse complement strand
TAAACATAATGTCATCATTTTACTTATATAATAGTAATAACTTTTGTGAAACATTTCAAAGTAGATGCAGATATTTGTCAGTGGATAGGCTATTTAGTAAGAAGAAAAATTGCCTGTAGAACCTTGGTGCTGGAAAGCCTCGTTCTCATGTTATTAACAGTTTAATGTTTTTGACAATAAAAACCGTCCAGTGTGTTTTGTATGAGACGGTTCTTACATGCATTTTTTGACTATTTTTTCTCAGTAACTACAACGTTTTAACGAAATCTTAAAAAGCAAACTTATAAACAAAGGCATTTTAAGAAAAATGGCGGAAGATTTTTGTGTGACTTTGGCTAGAACCAGACTTATGACGTCACAAAGTGCACGGTCAAACCTTCATAAATTCTAAAATTTCAAAAAATTTTAACTGCTGACCTCAGCATTTTTATAAAAAACGGACAAGAAATTCATGGTAGCAAATTTGGAGATCTATTACCATGCAAAATTTGGAGGTCAAAGGTTAACCGGAAGTACCTGTTTTGGGGCCTTACTTTTTTTGGTCTTTTTAAAAACAGGTAAATCGCTATAACTTCTGAAATATTGAAGGTATTTCTTAAATCTTTGGCAGATATGTAAAACACTTCAGGTTAAAACCGGGTAGGAGCACAAATTCCCGATTTGTGGCTTTGCGGGGGGTCCAGAAGCCCTAAAATGTCAAATATTCAAGACCAAATAAAATGCTGACGTCAGCGTTTTTTTGAAAAAAAAATTGTGTGAACCTTTGTCATGTCAAGATGGTTCATTGTGCTAAATATAAAGCCAATCCGACATGTCGTTCGGGATTTCCGATTTTTCCGATTTTTTCCTAATTTGGTGAAAACGCACGTATTGGCATGTTTAACATGCAATATTGGCCTTGCACAATTAATATTGAACGCAATATTTTACACAAATACTCACCACGTTAACCTCTCAATGCCTGGAGAAAATAATTGCCATTTGACTTTACGTTGCAGAATCATAGCGTTTCCAATTTCTCACAATTGCTGTTTTAACAAGGAAAAAGATGCGTTTTAGCATTTTTCGCGATCCATAACATCGTTTTATGATGTTGTTATCTCGTGGTACTTCATGTTCACAGTTTTACATATGTATTCTTCAGGTCTACAAAAAATCTAAAACGTGTTAAAAAAACTAGAACTCAAACGAGGCTGTTATTGTATCAAAACAGGCAGTTGAATTTAAATTTTCCATTATTTTACGGAAATATCACGTGCTCATTTGTTTCCTGTCAACGACATTTTTTGTATGTTACAGTTCTTCTTTATTAAAACCCTTCTGTCACTAGGTACGCGAAGAACAGATAAAACGAATTAAAAAAAAATAGAACTCAAACGAGTCTGGTATTGTATCAAAATAAGCAGTTGAATTTCAATTTTCCATTATTTTGCGGAAACTTGATCTGCTGAAGTATTTCTTCTCAACGACATATTTTGGATGTTACAGTTCCTCTTTATTAAAACCCTTCTATCACTAGGTACACGAAGAACAGATAACACGAATTAAAAAAACAGGAACTCAAACGAGGCTGTTCTTGTATCAAAATAAGCCGTTGAATTTCAATTTTCTGCTATTTCACGGAAATTTGACGTGCTGAAGTATTTCTTTTCAACGACATATTTTGAATGTTACAGCTCTTCTTTATTAAAACCGTTCTGTCACTACGTACACGAAAAATAGATAAAACGAATTAAAAAAAATAGAACTCAAACGAGGCTGTTCTTGTATCAAAATAAGCAGTTGAATTTTAATTTTCAGCTATTTGACGGAAATTTGACGAGCTCAAGTATTTCTTCTCAACGACATTTTTTGGATGTTACAGTTCCTCTTTATTAAAAACCTTCTATTACTACGTACACGAGGAACAGATAAAACGAATTAAAAAAACAAGAACTCAAACGAGGCTGTTCTTGTATCAAAATAAGCAGTTTAATTTCAATTTTCTGCTATTTTACGGAAATTTGCCGTGCTGAATTATTTCCCGTCAACGAAATTTTTTGTATGTTACAGTTCTTCTTTATTAAAACCCTTCTGTCACTAGGTACACGAAGAACAGATAAAACGAATTAAAAAAACTAGAACGCAAACGAGGCTGTTCTTGTATCAAAATAAGCAGTTGAATTTCAATTTTCTGCTATTTGACGGAAACTTGACGTGCTAAAGTATTTCTTCTCAACGACATATTTTGGATGTTACAGTTCCTCTTTATTAAAACCCTTTTATCACTAGGTACACGAAGAACAGATAAAACGAAGTAAAAAAACAAGAACTCAAACGAGGCTGTTCTTGTATCAAAATAAGCAGTTGAATTTCAATTTTCTGCTATTTCACGGAAATTTGACGTGCTCAAGTATTTCTTCTCAACGACATTTTTTGTATGTTACAGTTCTTCTTTATTAAAACCGTTCTGTCACTACGTACACGAAAAATAGATAAAACGAAATAAAAAAACAAGAACTCAAACGAGGCTGTTCTTGTATCAAAATAAGCCGTTGAATTTCAATTTTCTGCTATTTGACGGAAACTTGACGTGCTGAAGTATTTCTTCTCAACGACATATTTTGGATGTTACAGTTCCTCTTTATTAAAACCCTTCTATCACTAGGTACACGAAGAACAGATAAAACGAATGAAAAAAACTAGAACTCAAACGAGGCTGTTCTTGTATCAAAATAAGCAGTTGAATTTCAATTTTCTGCTATTTGACGGAAACTTGACGTGCTGAAGTATTTCTTCTCAACGACATATTTTGGATGTTACAGTTCCTCTTTATAAAAACCCTTCTATCACTAGGTACACGAAGAACAGATAAAACGAATGAAAAAAACTAGAACTCAAACGAGGCTGTTCTTGTATCAAAATAAGCAGTTGAATTTCAATTTTCTGCTATTTCACGGAAATTTGACGTGCTGAAGTATTTCTTCTCAACGACATATTTTGCATGTTACACTTCCTCTTTATTAAAACCCTTCTTACACTAGGTACACGAAGAACAGATAAAACGAATTAAAAAAACTAGCACTCAAACGAGGCTGTTCTTGTATCAAAATAAGCAGTTGAATTTCAATTTTCTGCTATTTGACGGAAACTTGACGTGCTCAAGTATTTCTTCTCAGCGACATTTTTTGTATGTTACAGTTCTTCTTTATTAAAACCGTTCTGTCACTAGGTACACGAAGAATAGATAACACGAATTAAAAAAACAAGAACTCAAACGAGGCTGTTCTTGTATCAAAATAAGCAGTTGAATTTCAATTTTCTGCTATTTCACGGAAGTTTGACGTGCTGAATTATTTCCCGTCAACGACATTTTTTGTATGTTACAGTTCTTCTTTATTAAAACCGTTCTGTCACTACGTACACGAAAAATAGATAAAACGAAATAAAAAAACAAGAACTCAAACGAGGCTGTTCTTGTATCAAAATAAGCCGTTGAATTTCAATTTTCTGCTATTTGACGGAAACTTGACGTGCTGAAGTATTTCTTCTCAACGACATATTTTGGATGTTACAGTTCCTCTTTATTAAAACCCTTCTATCACTAGGTACACGAAGAACAGATAAAACGAATTAAAAAAAATAGAACTCAAACGAGGCTGTTCTTGTATCAAAATAAGCAGTTTAATTTCAATTTTCTGCTATTTTACGGAAATTTGCCGTGCTGAATTATTTCCCGTCAACGAAATTTTTTGTATGTTACAGTTCTTCTTTATTAAAACCCTTCTGTCACTAGGTACACGAAGAACAGATAAAACGAATTAAAAAAACTAGAACGCAAACGAGGCTGTTCTTGTATCAAAATAAGCAGTTGAATTTCAATTTTCTGCTATTTGACGGAAACTTGACGTGCTAAAGTATTTCTTCTCAACGACATATTTTGGATGTTACAGTTCCTCTTTATTAAAACCCTTTTATCACTAGGTACACGAAGAACAGATAAAACGAAGTAAAAAAACAAGAACTCAAACGAGGCTGTTCTTGTATCAAAATAAGCAGTTGAATTTCAATTTTCTGCTATTTCACGGAAATTTGACGTGCTCAAGTATTTCTTCTCAACGACATTTTTTGTATGTTACAGTTCTTCTTTATTAAAACCGTTCTGTCACTACGTACACGAAAAATAGATAAAACGAAATAAAAAAACAAGAACTCAAACGAGGCTGTTCTTGTATCAAAATAAGCCGTTGAATTTCAATTTTCTGCTATTTGACGGAAACTTGACGTGCTGAAGTATTTCTTCTCAACGACATATTTTGGATGTTACAGTTCCTCTTTATTAAAACCCTTCTATCACTAGGTACACGAAGAACAGATAAAACGAATGAAAAAAACTAGAACTCAAACGAGGCTGTTCTTGTATCAAAATAAGCAGTTGAATTTCAATTTTCTGCTATTTGACGGAAACTTGACGTGCTCAAGTATTTCTTCTCAACGACATTTTGTGTATGTTACAGTTCTTCTTTATTAAAACCGTTCTGTCACTACGTACACGAAAAATAGATAAAACGAATTAAAAAAAATAGAACTCAAACGATGCTGTTCTTGTATCAAAATAAGCCGTTGAATTTCAATTTTGTGCTATTTGACGGAAACTTGACGTGCTGAAGTATTTCTTCTCAACGACATATTTTGGATGTTACAGTTCCTCTTTATTAAAACCCTTCTGTCACTAGGTACGCGAAGAACAGATAAAACGAATGAAAAAAACTAGCACTCAAACGAGGCTGTTCTTGTATCAAAATAAGCAGTTGAATTTCAATTTTCTGCTATTTGACGGAAACTTGACGTGCTCAAGTATTTCTTCTCAACGACATTTTTTGTATGTTACAGTTCTTCTTTATTAAAACAGTTCTGTCACTAGATACACGAAGAATAGATAACACGAATTAAAAAAACAAGAACTCAAACGAGGCTGTTCTTGTATCAAAATAAGCAGTTGAATTTCAATTTTCTGCTATTTTACGGAAATTTGCCGTGCTGAATTATTTCCCGTCAACGACATTTTTTGTATGTTACAGTTCTTCTTTATTAAAACCGTTCTGTCACTAGGTACACGAAGAACGGATAAAACAAATTAAAAAAACAAGAACTCAAACGAGGCTGTTCTTGTATCAAAATAAGCAGTTGAATTTCAATTTTCTGCTATTTCACGGAAGTTTGACGTGCTGAATTATTTCCCGTCAACGACATTTTTTGTATGTTACAGTTCTTCTTTATTAAAACCGTTCTGTCACTACGTACACGAAAAATAGATAAAACGAAATAAAAAAACAAGAACTCAAACGAGGCTGTTCTTGTATCAAAATAAGCCGTTGAATTTCAATTTTCTGCTATTTCACGGAAATTTGATGTGGTGAAGTATTTCTTGTCAACGACATATTTTGGATGTTACAGTTCCTCTTTATGAAAACCCTTCTATCACTAGGTACACGAAGAACAGATAAAACGAATTAAAAAAAATAGAACTCAAACGAGGCTGTTCTTGTATCAAAATAAGCAGTTGAATTTCAATTTTCTGCTATTTGACGGAAACTTGACGTGCTCAAGTATTTCTTCTCAACGACATTTTTTGTATGTTACAGTTCTTCTTTATTAAAACCGTTCTGTCACTAGATACACGAAGAATAGATAACACGAATTAAAAAAACAAGAACTCAAACGAGGCTGTTCTTGTATCAAAATAAGCCGTTGAATTTCAATTTTGTGCTATTTGACGGAAACTTGACGTGCTGAAGTATTTCTTCTCAATGACATATTTTGGATGTTACAGTTCCTCTTTATTAAAACCCTTCTATCACTAGGTACGCGAAGAACAGATAAAACGAATGAAAAAAACTAGCACTCAAACGAGGCTGTTCTTGTATCAAAATAAGCAGTTGAATTTCAATTTTCTGCTATTTGACGGAAACTTGACGTGCTCAAGTATTTCTTCTCAACGACATTTTTTGTATGTTACAGTTCTTCTTTATTAAAACCGTTCTGTCACTAGATACACGAAGAATAGATAACACGAATTAAAAAAACAAGAACTCAAACGAGGCTGTTCTTGTATCAAAATAAGCAGTTGAATTTCAATTTTCTGCTATTTTACGGAAATTTGCCGTGCTGAATTATTTCCCGTCAACGACATTTTTTGTATGTTACAGTTCTTCTTTATTAAAACCGTTCTGTCACTAGGTACACGAAGAACGGATAAAACGAATTAAAAAAACAAAAACTCAAACGAGGCTGTTCTTGTATCAAAATAAGCAGTTGAATTTCAATTTTCTGCTATTTCACGGAAGTTTGACGTGCTGAATTATTTCCCGTCAACGACATTTTTTGTATGTTACAGTTCTTCTTTATTAAAACCGTTCTGTCACTACGTACACGAAAAATAGATAAAACGAAATAAAAAAACAAGAACTCAAACGAGGCTGTTCTTGTATCAAAATAAGCAGTTGAATTTCAATTTTCTGCTATTTCACGGAAATTTGACGTGCTCAAGTATTTCTTGTCAATGACATTTTTTGTATGTTACAGTTCTTCTTTATTAAAACCGTTCTGTCACTAGGTACACAAAGAATAGATAAAACGAGTTAAAAAAACTAGAACTCAAACGAGGCTGTTATTGTATCAAAATAAACAATTGAATTTCAATTTTCTGCTATTTGACGGAAATTTGACGTGCTGAAGTATTTCTTCTCAACGACATATTTTGCATGTTACAGTTCCTCTTTATTAAAACCTTTCTATCACTAGGTACACAAAGAATAGATAAAACGAATTAAAAAAACTAGCACTCAAACGAGGCTGTTCTTGTATCAAAATAAGCAGTTGAATTTCAATTTTCTGCTATTTGACGGAAACTTGACGTGCTCAAGTATTTCTTCTCAACGACATTTTTTGGATGTTACAGTTCCTCTTTATTAAAAACCTTCTATTACTACGTACACGAGGAACAGATAAAACGAATTAAAAAAACAAGAACTCAAACGAGGCTGTTCTTGTATCAAAATAAGCAGTTTAATTTCAATTTTCTGCTATTTGACGGAAATTTGCCGTGCTGAATTATTTCCCGTCAACGAAATTTTTTGTATGTTACAGTTCTTCTTTATTAAAACCGTTCTGTCACTAGGTACACGAAGAATAGATAAAACGAATTAAAAAAACAAGAACTCAAACGAGGCTGTTCTTGTATCAAAATAAGCCGTTGAATTTCAATTTTCTGCTATTTGACGGAAATTTGACGTGCTGAAGTATTTCTTGTCAACGACATTTTTTGTATGTTACAGTTCTTCTTTATTAAAACGGTTCTGTCACTAGGTATACGAAGAATAGATAAAACGAATTAAAAAAACAAGAACTCAAACGAGGCTGTTCTTGTATCAAAATAAGCAGTTGAATTTCAATTTTCTGCTATTTCACGGAAATTTGACGTGCTGAAGTATTTCTTCTCAACGACATTTTTTGTATGTTACAGTTCCTCTTTATTAAAACCCTTCTTACACTAGGTGCACGAAGAACAGATAAAACGAATTAAAAAAACTAGCACTCAAACGAGGCTGTTCTTGTATCAAGATAAGCAGTTGAATTGTTATTTTCGGCTATTTTACGGAATTTTTTCGTGTTGAAGTATTTCCGTTCGCGACTTTCTTTTAATTTTCGACTTTCTTTTAATTTTCAGTTTTTGTGGTTTTGTGGTTGAAAGCCTTGTGTCAGTTGGTACACGATGAGAAGGTGATGCCAATTGAAAAAGCTCAAACACAAACGAAGCTGTTTTTCTTTCTACAGTGAGGCGAATATGAGTTTCTGTCAATTCATTGAAACATGTCGTCATGAAGATATTCAAATCAGCGCTTTTCTACGTGTCTTCATGAACCTATGTTACCAAACGTTTTTTTCCTCACCCTAGAAAATGTTATAACGAACTATAAAAACAAGAACTTTAACAGATTTTTATCCAGCTTTCAATCGGCAATTAATATATAATTTCTGAAGAATCAAGCTTGTAAACGCTTATCGTTCCGCCGATTTACCAGTAAAATATTACACATCTATTTTCAATTAGTTTTGACGGATGCAATCAAAACACATTAGATCAATGGACGCATGCAAAAAGAATCAGCACAGAAAACAATTGATAATCATAGCGAACATCGAGGCTGTTTTAATTATCGAAATAGCTGAAAATTGAATTATATAGCCATTTTACGGAAACTAGAAAGTTTGTTCAATACTTTTCTATATGCCAACTTATCTATCAATATCTTTTTGCTTGTGTGTATTATAGGAAACTTTTTAGGAGGACAGGATGTGCAACTCTTTTAATGGCTTACGCTTTTATAACCTGTATCGTGCCCTGCGTTTACAAAATAAATATTAATGACTTGTTTTCTATGTTTATTCCTATGGCAAGTGTTTTATGTGTTCACACGAACCTTTTTTTACGTAAAAGAAGCAATTGCAGCAGTCAAAAAATTAAAAAGTTTAAAACAAAAAGACTGGGGCGAAGTTGTTAAAGCGTAAGGTGAGTGAAGTTTTATTTAATTTTAACAATGTTTTAAAGGAGTTTTAATAAAATGTGTTTCCCTAGATTTTAACATAGTTCTATTAACAGTTTTGCAACAAAACGTTTTATGTGCAGGCACAACATCTTTAGCATGATTATTAAAAAAACTAGATCAAAAAACTCTGTAAAGAACCGAAATTATCAAGTGTTGAAATAATTGTTTATTAATCCTATATCGCAGGAGAGAATAGTACGTTGCGGAAGTTCAAGCATTACGTCAATATGATCGCGCGCTACGGAAACAAAAGATTTCTTTGAAAGATATGAATTATTAATTATTAACAGTTTTAAAGATTGCAGCTGAAGAGTAGAAGTGCGGTAAAGCACGATGTTTTGAATATTGGAACGAATTTAGTATTTATTTTGTATTTAGTCTAAATAAATGGTTTGTCGATTTTAACTGATGAAAAGAAGCAAAAGAGTAAATAACGGAAGAACTAGAACTGTTGGTTTAACCAAAGGTTTGTTTATATAAATAATATTTTCCTTCCACTGCATTTGCTACACAGATATGTTTGTAATGTATCTGATAAATTTCATTATGAATCAGTACAAAACTTTCCCAAAAATAGACATAAAAGTAACAACAGTATGAAGTATATTTGTTGGTATATATAACAGACATATCTGCTGTGTGTTTTAGGAATAACCTAATGTTCAATTTGTTACTGTATTGAACTGTTTTGGACTTTAACTTTGAACCTTCAAAAGTGAGTAACAAAAATACAATTACTGAAGTTAGGAAACCACATACACTGTCATACTATTGCTGCACTTTAGTCACTTGACCAAGTTAGTCTAGCTAGGATTGTGTTGTGATGCAGTTTTGGTACCTTATTCCCTTTGTTAATGTTTTGATCTTTTGCATTACTCCAAAATAATATTTTCTCAAACTAATGTGCAATACTTTAATTTAAGCTCGTCAAATTTCCTTTTGTAAACTTTATTATGGTTCATGAATCTTCCTTTACATTTTAAATGGTAAGCTGTATTGACACTGGGATCTGCACGACCCAAATAACATAGCGGGCAGGTTAAGAAAACATATCGTTACTCCATTCTGTCACACAAGGCAACTTTTAGGGCTTTAAATGAATTCAATTAAATCAGAAGGCATCTAGCTACAATCAACAAAAATTTAAAACGTCAAACAATGTTTCCCTCAGAAGAGATAAACAGACAGCTGAACTGTGTTCAATAAATCTTAGCATCTTTTTACCTTGCAAATACCAGTGTCAAATGGCTTTCCAATTAAATTTAATAAATAACGTCACAACAGAATTCATCTATACTCTGTTAGTTATTATTTATATTACTTTTTGAAAAAAGTGCAGCTAAATGTTGTCATACGAAACAAAATAGAAGCAAGAAAATTGATGGTTTCAATGACAAGTTTTATGTGATGTCAGTGAACTTCTATTTAAAATTAATTTTTTCCATCCAAAAAAATACTATTTGTTTCCAATTTGTCTTTTACTCCCAACGACTTCTTAGTTTTAAACGTCCAAATCTGAAACATTTAGTGATTAAAATAGATTCTAATTTTAGCATATAAATTCACATTACCTGTACTTTTTTCTAACTACTACTTTTGAAAAAAAATGTAATAGAACAAGTGATTAAATTTTATAATAAAGGAAACTTCCACCATAACTTTTATATATTACTTGTTATCATTGGGTAGTACAAAGGTTGTAACTTTACTTTAGTATGAATGAATAATTTTTTGGCTTTATTGTTGGCTTTAGTACTTATTCCAGGTCCGAAGAAAAAGTTTGTGAAATTTGATGCCATTAGAAATATGCTTATCTACAAAATAGCACTAATTTTTGACAAAAATATTACTTATTGAAATTTAATTTTGCTGTATACCATTAGCACATTCCGAATAATGATGAAACTTTTCTGTCAATTGAAAACAAAAGTCATTATTATTTGGAAATTAAAATTTATTCTGTTGTAAGATTAAAATACAATCATTTAAGAAAAACTTTGGTAAAAAAAATTAAACTTGGTAAGTGTACTGAAAATGTATTTTCATGGGCAATGTTGTCCCTAAATATTTTAATACTGAAGTAATACTGCTTTAAAGTTACATGTATGTGTTAAAATAGTAATGTTTTTTTGATAAAAATAATTGATACATAATATAAAGCTGGTTAATGAATTTAATAATAATTTTGTTCAGAGAAATAATTTTTCGAGGAAACAGGTCTGTTTAGTCTAATAGAAAAGCATTTTATCAGAGGATGCATTTTTTGTTGACTCAGAATGAAAGCATATCATAAAGTATAATATGTATAAACGTAACGAATTAATTTTCATTGTCCAAAAAACAAAAACAAAACAAAACAAAAAAACAATATAAATGTGTATTAAAGATATGAAGAACATTAGAATTTATTTTCTCACTCATTTTCACAAACATTCTTATATATCTTGGAAGAAAATCAAAAGTTCTATCATAAATACAAGACAATTTGTGAAATAATATAATTCACATAAGACTTTATTCCAACATGTATATCGGTTTAAAATGATTAACAGAGATATGTGTTGCAAATTCCACATCTGTACTTTGTTTGACCCTTGACAAAATCATGTAAGCAACAGCAGGTCCAATGTTCTGACGATCAATGGCCCATGTGATATGATTCAACGTTTGTCCTATATAAAATATAAGTTGTTTTAATATTTTGAAAGGGAAAACACTATTTTTAAGTACAGGCAAATATAGTAAGAATAATATTACCTTGACATTTAAGAGCAGTTTGTGCATAAGACGGCAATATCGGATAAAAACTTCGCCCAGTCGCATCAATTACTTTGTAGACAAACACAAAGCCATCACGTATTTTTACTATTATCGTTTTGCCAACAACTCTGTCTATGATGCCTAAACATGATAATATGAAATATAAAAAAACTAGTCATAACCAAGAAAATAAATTTAAAATTTTTTTATATTTTTAATACATATTTTTATTGTATTTCTATTGTTTTTTTGCTGCTCATTAATACATAATTTTGTTAAACTTACCGCTGACACCATTGATAAATCCTGTATTTCTATCTCGATTTTGTGTTAATATTACTCTCATACCGACGTAATAAGCCTGCGTATTTCCACTGTCGTCAGTTATCTATAATTGAATATGACAATATTAACAATGCTACGTAATGCCGTACATACAAAATGGTAAAACAAAGTAATGAAAAAGTACAATTATATCAGCTTTTCTCTTCTTGAAAATAAATGAAATGATTGTTTCATTTATAAAGTTTTTGCCATCGTGAGAGGATGTAATGAAGACTGTGTTTGGGTGATTCTGTATAATCTCTTCGACGGCATTCTTAGTAATTTCTTTATTCTCTGGAATCACACAGTGGCTAAAGGTACTTCTTAATACTGTGATACTAGGTCTAAAGTGAAAATAACATTTGCATCATGTAATACGTAATAAAACTTTAAATCTGCGTTAAGTGTAAGCAATAAACTATGAGTATATACTTCTCATAACGGATAATATCTAGAAACTTTGTGTAATGCGTAACACTTCTGTGGCAATGATGCATCTGAAATCTTGGAAAACTCTTGAAAAAAGAGTTGCAAAAAACAGACTCGTCAAAACTTGTCTTTCCATTTTTTGTAACCAAAGGAAGTGCCTGATGGGAATCTCCTAATAGTATCACCAACGGTGAAGAAGGCAAAACGTTGACTGTTCTTACTACGTGATAAAAGATGTCTTTATTTACTTGGCCAATCTAACAATAGATTTAATTTACATTAAGTTTATGATAAACGCTTTATAGTATACAAAGTGTAAAGCATTACTTCATCTATCACAATTAACTGATACCACGAAATGTTCCAGTTTATTTCCCATGGTATATCGGCTACTGGGATGGAAAACGCTGAGTGAATAGACTTGCATGTCACACATGGAAAATCTTTTTGATAAGTGTCAGCTAATTTCACAGTTGGCGTTGCTACCAAAACATTATACTCTTGACGCAGTACTTCTGCTATGACGCATTTGATCAAAAATGTTTTCCCTAACAAAATATATTCTTATAAGTAAGTTAATCTACAGATTTAATTAGAGTGTAATTAATAATTTTATTTATATTTACCTGTTCCTGCATTACCTTGCAATACCACAAATTTTGCTTCATTGTTGGTGTCATTGGGCATCTGTTCCTCTACATGACGTTGTTCGTCATCACTTTCTTCTTCTTCTTCTTCTTCTTCTTCACTTTCATCGTCATTATTAAGAGATGATTCAGCATTTTGTGTGTAAAGATTAAACCTTCTTGGTTTGTTGATTGTTCGCATGATATCCTTTACATAATAAAAAAATCTTAATTGCTCAGCAGTTAGGTTTTCTACGCAATATTCTTTTTCTGCTGTGGCACAGGTGTCTTCGATCTGTCCTAAACATCAAGTACAATAGTTTGGTAAGTACTAAATTAAAAACAAAAACAAATATGCATATAACAGATAATTACACAAAAGTAATTTACCAGTTTTATATAAAAATAGCTGAATTTTAAGGGACTCCAAGTACAGAAGAAATGTTCGTATGAAATGACTTTTGTTGACAGATTTTTCCATGTCAGCCGCTATTGTATTTTCATTGTCCCAGTATTTACTGTTCACAGCAATGGCATTTGCAAAGTATGAAATACGTGGTGGTAGTTTTACTGATTCTTCATTAACAATATCTTTGAATTGTCGAAACGGTACATTCATTAACGTATGTTGCCAAAAGTAACCAATATTAAAAACGGAGAGAAATCTTGTAGCAACAAGTCGTGGTTGTCCATCACGATATGGTGTAGGCGGCTAAAATTATTAAATAAATTGTTAAATATATAAATTATTGTATATATATTACTACATAAATTATTAAAAAAATTAAATAAATAAAGCTCTATCCTATAACAGGAAATATGTCTTAAGGGACTTACATTTTTTTGAGTATCAAAATTTCGCAAATATTGCCAAAGAGACATATATTTGCTGTTTTCAGGCCGGTCCATATACCACAGCACTATCTTATCATTTATTGCTTTTTCACAATTCGGTACGAAAAATCGTTTGGTTTTACTAGGCGTCCATGCAATCTATAATAAGCAGAAAGATACTTAGAGTGTGTTATTTTCTTTGTCATACTTTTTATGCAGCATCTAACCTTGATATCAGCAATGTGGAGCGCCATTTCCGGTTCTGTCATTTTTAAATTAAGTAAATAACGACAGATTAATGTAAAAGCTTTTACATTCTTGACACTTGGATCTATAATAATTGATTAATATGATATTATAAAAAGAAGAAGTTAATTATCCAAGTCAAAAAAACACAATATGGTGTATATTTGAGTTTTACCATTAAGTTCGAACGACTCTTTAAACTTTGTCACATAGCCTGTCACATATTTCAGCAACATGTTGTTACCATCCGAAGCCTGGGTATATAAAGGTGACAAAAATTGTGTCATTTTCACTTCAATTTTTTGCAGTACAGTATTTCAATATATGTCTAGTAATTAATACCTGAACATCCATTCGGCACTTCAGTGTCCCCAAAACTGTGTCAAAATACGCTCTTAGATTTTGTGCATATGCTTCAGCGCTGTGTTGCATTTTCAATACACCTCTATCTGTCACATAAGTTTCCTCCGTTTGTATGTGCGATTCAAAATTTTTTTCATTCGAAGGTTGCAAAGTCTTGACCTGCATATTAAAATTACATAAAAGCATTAACTATTTGCCCAACAGTCTAAAATATCAGTATGACTCATAACAAAGTTTATTTACTCACATAATATCCAATTGTAGGATTATTGGACTCCATTGTCCATTTCAGCCTCTTTAAATCTATCTGCCGGATATTTTTTAACCATACTAGCAAATGGAGATGTATTGTCCCTCGCTTTTGGCATTCAAACCGATAAAAGTATGTGTTCACATTTCTATCTTGCATACTAAATCATGTAAAAACAGCATTTTAAATCCTACTTTACTATCTCTAAACATGAAACACTATTCAGTAAACGTAATGTTATGAGTAACTGACCGTGCATTGTAAAAAAGAGTTCTTTTCCATCTTTCGGAGTTACTGCCGGTCATGTATCCACGGACTAATTGCTCCAATATATGCATGATGTTTATACTTGATAGAACACCATTACTGAGAACATTATTTGAATATATAGCGTACCTTTCTAACAATTCTTTCATCTAAAGGACATTTTTTACAGAAAGATCAGTAGAAACAACTGCCGATTATCCTGACTTTTTCAATAGTATATAACTTTGTGTAAATTGTTTAAAAAGATTTTGTAAGTATTGAAATACTGATCCTGTATCAAGAATGTTTAAAATAAAAAATAAAATAAATTACTTGAGGAAAAGTCCATTCGTAAGGACTGATTGTGATGAACAAGCTGGGATAGCCAAATTGATTAACAGCATCAATCAAGTACTCATGCTGAATTCGCCAATATGAAGATACAAACCATTTATTTTCCAACGATTTTGCTGGGCTTAAGTGATGAATTTTACCTACATTTACAGCACCTATAACAAATTTATTTTTAATTTTTTGTTGTTGAAAATAAAATGAGTGCATAAGTAAATTGAATATGTCATACAGGCAACTATACAAACCTGAAATTGTTCGAAATATCCATCTGTCAAAATTATATTGTAATAGACCAAAATCTGCACCGTAGTCCACAATATTGCTTAGTAATTTCAATCTGAAAGTTATTTTAGGAGATTTTCGTGTGCCACTATCTAAAATTGACAAAAAAAGTTATTTTGAAGAATAACTAAGAATTGCCTCATACATTTAGCATAAATTTGTGCTACCTTCTATTGCACTTTCACACCATTCTTTCTTCAAGTATAGTAAAGGCCAAAGTGCACATTCAATGTATTTTTCTGTGTATACATATCCTAATTTTCTTGTTCTTACATCTTGTTGTTCCTCCACAAATTTACTAAAAATTTGTTTTTATCTCTTAGTAAAAATATTTGTCATACATAGTCCACAAAAGTAAAAGCTTATTACTTGCCTATACATAGACTCTTCTGAATCCATTAAATAACAATAAACCCGAAGTAAACGTCCTTTCCTTCTAACATCCTCAATTTCGTTTATTCTCTGTAGTACTGTTGTAGGTCGAACCTTAAAAGAATGTTTAAAATGGCTGAGTTATTTGCTCATTGCAATGTACTATTAAATTTATACAGCACAAAAGTACCTCTAAACTTAAAGGAGAAGATCTCTGACGGTAACCATATTTGTGTTTTATGTATTCACCTAAGTCCACATGAAATACTCTCAGCAGGTTAGCATCGTCTTGTGTACAAGTTAACACTACTGTTGGGAAGTCATCTATTCTTGGTAGAGGATATCTGCCACTGCATGCATAACATTGTTTCAATTTGGGTTTTTTTGCAGAAAGGTATGAAGGCAGCATTTTCTGTCGGCATAATGAGTGGCACCTATATATTTTAAGTATTGTGCAGTCTTAATATTTGACTCAAGTTAGTCTTATTAACTGGATGATGTTACACTTACTTTTCACAAGTACTCCAGCTCTTTAACTCAATCCATTTTGTTAATCCCGTAATGACATTTTTGCATTTTTTGGAGTCTAAATGAGAAAACTTGTATCAGAATAATATAATATTATATCTGGAATACAATGTGAGATATCCTGAGAACGTTATTTGTAGAAAATTGATAAACTTTAAATTTAACACCAGAAATATGAAATAGTTATACCGTTTGTATGTTTAATTGAATTATTTTCGTTAAATATTCTTCTCTTCTCTTCTTCTTCAGTTCGCCGTTTATTTTGGGTGGCAATATTTCTTTGTAAGTCCTCTTTCTTCACACGATGATAAATTGAAAAGCATTTGTACTCATTTAAAAAACTGACATTATTGCTTGCCATTTTAAGTCGTTCTTTGTCTAAATAAATGATCAGTAGTTTACTCATTTTATCAAACAAAGATTACTTCATTTTTTCTGCATTTCTATTATTATTGTTATTATTATTATTGCACATAAGCTATACCATTGAAATAATAAAGTGAAATTTGGTTATACCGAAACAGGTTAAAGTCAAAGCACACTTTCTCTTCTTTTTTAGTTTTTTACAGAAGCGATTTTTTAGTTACTGTCTATTAAACCTAAAACAATAAGAAGCAAAATAATTAACGGGCCGTGAAACAAAATTGATAAATCTACATGATATGCAGCTTAGTTATACAGCAGTTTTTTTAACTAACGGCCAAAATTTTCCAGAGATTGTATAACTTCGCGAGTTATCAAAAAATCTTATTGGCTAAGCTATCACTCTGATGGTATATTTTACCAGTACAACAAGGCAACGAATTCAATTGAGAGTCTTAAAATTCGTCCACAAAAAATACTAAAACAATGTAAAAAAATACTTTCACTCATACTCCGTACACTATTGTTTGTAAGAACTAGTAAAAAATAGACGACCTGTAATGTTGTTCTTTTAACATCGTAATATTGCCTTGTTTCCTCAACTAATTATATATTTTTAAATGTCAACATCAAAACATATTGTTTTATGATGACCAGTTTATATAATGTTTTATATTTACAAAGGTTTTGTGTTAAGTAAAAAGCTGTAAAAAATTACATTGTGTACGAAACACTGTCTTTAAAAAAATTCCATTCATGGAATTAACTGTTCTCTCATAACGTTCAATTTCACTATCCACACAGAAGTTTCTGCATTTAAAGAATAAGCTCCTTTTCAAATTAATTATCAAGTCACGCAGCATTAACTATTCATTTGTTTCTGTAAATGTTATCGTATTTTCACCTCTTCTTTTTGAATTTGTTCGTACTCAAGTTTTTCTTGTTGATTTATTCGCTTCTACCTTTTAATGTTTCTTTCTGTTCTTAATTGTGCGTGTTAGAGAGGCATGTTCATGTTTATAATTTTAAAGTTAATCTTCTTTTATGCAGTATAATTGTTGGTTTCAACATAGTCATTTTCAACAACAGCATTTATGTTTTCCATTATGCAACCTAAAGAAAAAAAATATTTTTTGCATGTCAATTTTTTAAGAAGGCCTTATCATGACAGAAAACAGTCTTATAATGTAATAAATATTGCATAAGGTATAATTAAGAAAGAATTAAGAAAATAATATTTCCATAAAACTATGTCAGGCCTTTTCTCCTCAAATAATTATTTAGTTTCCAAGTAAGCCTTTAAAAAACGTTTTTGGCATTATTTTGTGGGAGTGTACATGAGCGAAACGTTATGAGTTCAGTAAAAAAACATCTTAATCGTCATGTAGCCATGTTTCCTCAAATAATTATTTACTTTTAAATAACAACATTTAGTTTCCAAAGTAACCTTTCAAAATTCTCTTGTAGCATCAGCTTGTGAAAATACACAAAAACTAGTCATATTTATTCCTCTAATTGAAAAAACAAGGCTGTCAATAGAAAAAAAAACAGTCTACATACCTTTTTATATTTACAAAGTTAGGTTAACATTATTGCTAACAAAACGTCCTAAACAAACTTTAAAAACAAAATCAAAATCCGTATGAATAATTATATAAATATATCTGTTGAACTGAAAGCCTATTCAGAGTCAGTTAAGAATTTCTTCTGTTTTTTCGATTTTTTCGACTTTTTGTTCTTCTTAACATGATGTTCATTATTTACATCTTCACTATCACTGTCGTGTTTAAATTTTCTTTTACTAGGGTCAGGTGTCTCATCATCATAGTTGTCGCTATCGTTATTAACCTTTTTTTTGGGAGGCATATACATCTCTTCCTCGTCACTGGACGGAATATCTATTAGCAACTTTCGTTTAACGGATTCCTTAGTGGTTGATGTTAAATTCAATGCCCCTAAGGCTGTTGCAATGTCCTGCATGTAAGCATCCGCTGACACATCTCGCTTGAATTGTGTAAAGCCTGTAGCTGCTGGATGAAGTTTCTGCAAAACAATTTCTGGGTTTTTCATTACAAATTTTCCTGCGCGTAGCCATATTAATGATAAATACAATGATGATGCAAATCTTAGTCCCTCTTCAATGAAAGTATCAAGAAATAGGCTTTCTGAAGTTAAACATTTTTTCACATCTTCTAGCGCCTTCTTTATGTCGCCTATAATATGAGGTTTGCTTTATCAAATAATTTAAAAAATAGAATAAATTTATTGATTAAATTTCAATTGTATAAAAATTTGCATACCATCTACGTTAGCCTTTGAGTTTATGACATTCAAACTTGGGAATATTTTTTGTATTTTTGTGATAAATCTAGACATGTTTTTTTCTTCCATGCATTGAGTGTTTTTAATCACATACTCTAGGTTTTCCACTATGCTGGAGGCCATTTCTGATATAGCTACCTGAGGTCTGCAATAGAACTCGCAATTTATATCGTTTAGCTTTTGAGCAAAGTCTGCATCTGAAAAGGTTTTTTCACTATGGGCCAATCCGTAGGGTGCAAGGAAATCTTTTCGAAAGTGGTAGTAATAATTAACAGCTGCATTATTACTCTTACTTGGCGTATATTTCGTTGGTGTGTACCTTGACACTATAACAGAAAATAAAGCTTTCAAATGCTGGTTTACTGAAACAAGCCTAGTCTTATTAAAAAAAAATGTTTAAATGTCTATACGTACTTTTCTCCTTCTCTTGTTTCTAACAATAACAATTTTATTTAAACCTAATAAAATGAAATATATAAATATATATATATTCACTTGATGTAGAGCTTAATTATGCAGCACATATACTTAAGTTTCAGTCAAAATATACATAAGTGGAACGTTAAGACTTCAATAGAAATGAAACACCTTAAATAGAAAAATGACCAATTTATCTAGCAGCATATGTATATATATGTAAATGTAAAAATGTCTTATATTATATAAAGATATGTACAAAAAAATAAAACTATATAATATGTAACAAAACTGGTCTTGTTATCTTGACATGGTCATGTTTCCTCAAAAAATTATTTAACTTTAAATAGCAATATAAAGTTTTCAAAGAAGATTTCAAAAATGTACAAAAATTTGCAAAAGGTTTCAAACATCATTGTAGATTATTCTGTACTATCATGGAAAGTAGAAGACCTTCAATAGAAATATGACCAGTTCATATACCGGTTTATAAAGTTATGTTACAAAGCTATGTTTAATAAAAAGATGTAAGAAAAACACAATGTGTCTAAAACAGTGTTTACAAAGATATTCCCTTCAGGGTATTAACCATGCTCTCATGACTTGCAATCGCTCTATCAACAGATATATAAATGTATTTGAAGCATAAGTTCCTTCTCAAATTAACTATCAAGTCCCGCAGCATTAACTGCTCATTTATTTCTTTAAATGTTATCGTATTTTTCACCTCTTCTTTTTCAACTTGTTCGTACTCGAGTTTTTCTTGTTGGTTTATTCGCTTCCATCTTTTAATGTTCCTTTCTGTTCTTAATTGTGCGTGTAACAGACGCATATTCGTGTTTATGATTTTAAAATTAATTTTCTTATATGCAGTATAATTTTTAGTTTCAACATAGTCATTATCAACAAGAGCATTTACGTTTGCCATTATAAATATATATTATGCAACCTAAAGAAAAAATATATTTTTTGTATAACTATTTTTTCGGTGTTATCATAATAAAAGTGTTAGCATAAAGCATTATAAGGAGAAAAGTAACATTAAAAAGTAAAATTGAAATGAAATTTCAATAAAACTATGTGTGTACTGTAAGCGTAAGAAAAAGTGATATCAAATTGTTTATTTTTACAATTTTATTCACCTAAAAATTGATTTCTCAGCACAAAGTTATTGTCATTGTTAACAAAACTGGTCAACAGAACTTAGTAAACAAAATTATAATGTGCTTATAAATTTACATAAATAAATTTATATATCTATATAACAGAGAGCCTATTCAGAGTCAGTTAAGAACTTTTTCTGCTTCTTCGATTTTTTCGACTTTTTGTTCTTCTTAACATGATGTTCATTATTTACATCTTCACTATCACTGTCGTGTTTAAATTTTCTTTTACTAGGGTCAGGTGTCTCATCATCATAGTTGTCGCTATCGTTATTAACCTTTTTTTTGGGAGGCATATACATCTCTTCCTCGTCACTGGACGGAATATCTATTAGCAACTTTCGTTTAACGGATTCCTTAGTGGTTGATGTTAAATTCAATGCCCCTAAGGCTGTTGCAATGTCCTGCATGTAAGCATCCGCTGACACATCTCGCTTGAATTGTGTAAAGCCTGTAGCTGCTGGATGAAGTTTCTGCAAAACAATTTCTGGGTTTTTCATTACAAATTTTCCTGCGCGTAGCCATATTAATGATAAATACAATGATGATGCAAATCTTAGTCCCTCTTCAATGAAAGTATCAAGAAATAGGCTTTCTGAAGTTAAACATTTTTTCACATCTTCTAGCGCCTTCTTTATGTCGCCTATAATATGAGGTTTGCTTTATCAAATAATTTAAAAAATAGAATAAATTTATTGATTAAATTTCAATTGTATAAAAATTTGCATACCATCTACGTTAGCCTTTGAGTTTATGACATTCAAACTTGGGAATATTTTTTGTATTTTTGTGATAAATCTAGACATGTTTTTTTCTTCCATGCATTGAGTGTTTTTAATCACATACTCTAGGTTTTCCACTATGCTGGAGGCCATTTCTGATATAGCTACCTGAGGTCTGCAATAGAACTCGCAATTTATATCGTTTAGCTTTTGAGCAAAGTCTGCATCTGAAAAGGTTTTTTCACTATGGGCCAATCCGTAGGGTGCAAGGAAATCTTTTCGAAAGTGGTAGTAATAATTAACAGCTGCATTATTACTCTTACTTGGCGTATATTTCGTTGGTGTGTACCTTGACACTATAACAGAAAATAAAGCTTTCAAATGCTGGTTTACTGAAACAAGCCTAGTCTTATTAAAAAAAAATGTTTAAATGTCTATACGTACTTTTCTCCTTCTCTTGTTTCTAACAATAACAATTTTATTTAAACCTAATAAAATGAAATATATAAATATATATATATTCACTTGATGTAGAGCTTAATTATGCAGCACATATACTTAAGTTTCAGTCAAAATATACATAAGTGGAACATTAAGACTTCAATAGAAATGAAACACCTTAAATAGAAAAATGACCAATTTATCTAGCAGCATATGTATATATATGTAAATGTAAAAATGTCTTATATTATATAAAGATATGTACAAAAAAATAAAACTATATAATATGTAACAAAACTGGTCTTGTTATCTTGACATGGTCATGTTTCCTCAAAAAATTATTTAACTTTAAATAGCAATATAAAGTTTTCAAAGAAGATTTCAAAAATGTACAAAAATTTGCAAAAGGTTTCAAACATCATTGTAGATTATTCTGTACTATCATGGAAAGTAGAAGACCTTCAATAGAAATATGACCAGTTCATATACCGGTTTATAAAGTTATGTTACAAAGCTATGTTTAATAAAAAGATGTAAGAAAAACACAATGTGTCTAAAACAGTGTTTACAAAGATATTCCCTTCAGGGTATTAACCATGCTCTCATGACTTGCAATCGCTCTATCAACAGATATATAAATGTATTTGAAGCATAATTTCCTTCTCAAATTAACTATCAAGTCCCGCAGCATTAACTGCTCATTTATTTCTTTAAATGTTATCGTATTTTTCACCTCTTCTTTTTCAACTTGTTCGTACTCGAGTTTTTCTTGTTGGTTTATTCGCTTCCATCTTTTAATGTTCCTTTCTGTTCTTAATTGTGCGTGTAACAGACGCATATTCGTGTTTATGATTTTAAAATTAATTTTCTTATATGCAGTATAATTTTTAGTTTCAACATAGTCATTATCAACAAGAGCATTTACGTTTGCCATTATAAATATATATTATGCAACCTAAAGAAAAAATATATTTTTTGTATAACTATTTTTTCGGTGTTATCATAATAAAAGTGTTAGCATAAAGCATTATAAGGAGAAAAGTAACATTAAAAAGTAAAATTGAAATGAAATTTCAATAAAACTATGTGTGTACTGTAAGCGTAAGAAAAAGTGATATCAAATTGTTTATTTTTACAATTTTATTCACCTAAAAATTGATTTCTCAGCACAAAGTTATTGTCATTGTTAACAAAACTGGTCAACAGAACTTAGTAAACAAAATTATAATGTGCTTATAAATTTACATAAATAAATTTATATATCTATATAACAGAGAGCCTATTCAGAGTCAGTTAAGAACTTTTTCTGCTTCTTCGATTTTTTCGACTTTTTGTTCTTCTTAACATGAGGTTCATTATTTACATCTTCACTATCACTCTCGTGTTTAAATTTTCTTTTACTTGGGTCAGGTGTCTCATCATCATAGTTGTCGCTATCGTTATTAACCTTTTTTTTGGGAGGCATATACATCTCTTCCTCGTCACTGGACGGAATATCTATTAGCAACTTTCGTTTAACGGATTCCTTAGTGGGGGATGTTAAATTCAATGCACCTAAGGCTGTTGCAATGTCCTGCACGTAAGCATCCGCTGACACATCTCGCTTGAATTGTGTAAAGCCTGTAGCTGCTGGATGAAGTTTCTGCAAAACAATTTCTGGGTTTTTCATTACAAATTTTCCTGCGCGTAGCCATATTAATGATAAATACAATGATGATGCAAATCTTAGTCCCTCTTCAATGAAAGTATCAAGAAATAGGCTTTCTGAAGTTAAACATTTTTTCACATCTTCTAGCGCCTTCTTTATGTCGCCTATAATATGAGGTTTGCTTTATCAAATAATTTAAAAAATAGAATAAATTTATTGATTAAATTTCAATTGTATAAAAATTTGCATACCATCTACGTTAGCCTTTGAGTTTATGACATTCAAACTTGGGAATATTTTTTGTATTTTTGTGATAAATCTAGACATGTTTTTTTCTTCCATGCATTGAGTGTTTTTAATCACATACTCTAGGTTTTCCACTATGCTGGAGGCCATTTCTGATATAGCTACCTGAGGTCTGCAATAGAACTCGCAATTTATATCGTTTAGCTTTTGAGCAAAGTCTGCATCTGAAAAGGTTTTTTCACTATGGGCCAATCCGTAGGGTGCAAGGAAATCTTTTCGAAAGTGGTAGTAATAATTAACAGCTGCATTATTACTCTTACTTGGCGTATATTTCGTTGGTGTGTACCTTGACACTATAACAGAAAATAAAGCTTTCAAATGCTGGTTTACTGAAACAAGCCTAGTCTTATTAAAAAAAAATGTTTAAATGTCTATACGTACTTTTCTCCTTCTCTTGTTTCTAACAATAACAATTTTATTTAAACCTAATAAAATGAAATATATAAATATATATATATTCACTTGATGTAGAGCTTAATTATGCAGCACATATACTTAAGTTTCAGTCAAAATATACATAAGTGGAACGTTAAGACTTCAATAGAAATGAAACACCTTAAATTGAAAAATGACCAATTTATCTAGCAGCATATGTATATATATGTAAATGTAAAAATGTCTTATATTATATAAAGATATTTACAAAAAAATAAAACTATATAATATGTAACAAAACTGGTCTTGTTATCTTGACATGGTCATGTTTCCTCAAAAAATTATTTACCTTTAAATAGCAATATAAAGTTTTTAAAGAAGATTTCAAAAATGTACAAAAATTTGCAAAAGGTTTCAAACATCATTGTAGATTATTCTGTACTATCATGGAAAGTAGAAGACCTTCAATAGAAATATGACCAGTTCATATACCGGTTTATAAAGTTATGTTACAAAGCTATGTTTAATAAAAAAATGTAAGAAAAACACAATGTGTCTAAAACAGTGTTTACAAAGATATTCCCTTCAGGGTATTAACCATGCTCTCATGACTTGCAATCGCTCTATCAACAGATATATAAATGTATTTGAAGCATAAGTTCCTTCTCAAATTAACTATCAAGTCCCGCAGCATTAACTGCTCATTTATTTCTTTAAATGTTATCGTATTTTTCACCTCTTCTTTTTCAACTTGTTCGTACTCGAGTTTTTCTTGTTGGTTTATTCGCTTCCATCTTTTAATGTTCCTTTCTGTTCTTAATTGTGCGTGTAACAGACGCATATTCGTGTTTATGATTTTAAAATTAATTTTCTTATATGCAGTATAATTTTTAGTTTCAACATAGTCATTATCAACAAGAGCATTTACGTTTGCCATTATAAATATATATTATGCAACCTAAAGAAAAAATATATTTTTTGTATAACTATTTTTTCGGTGTTATCATAATAAAAGTGTTAGCATAAAGCATTATAAGGAGAAAAGTAACATTAAAAAGTAAAATTGAAATGAAATTTCAATAAAACTATGTGTGTACTGTAAGCGTAAGAAAAAGTGATATCAAATTGTTTATTTTTACAATTTTATTCACCTAAAAATTGATTTCTCAGCACAAAGTTATTGTCATTGTTAACAAAACTGGTCAACAGAACTTAGTAAACAAAATTATAATGTGCTTATAAATTTACATAAATAAATTTATATATCTATATAACAGAGAGCCTATTCAAAGTCAGTTAAGAACTTCTTCTGCTTCTTCGATTTTTTCGACTTTTTGTTCTTCTTAACATGAGGTTCATTATTTACATCTTCACTATCACTCTCGTGTTTAAATTTTCTTTTACTAGGGTCAGGTGTCTCATCATCATAGTTGTCGCTATCGTTATTAACCTTTTTTTTGGGAGGCATATACATCTCTTCCTCGTCACTGGACGGAATATCTATTAGCAACTTTCGTTTAACGGATTCCTTAGTGGGGGATGTTAAATTCAATGCACCTAAGGCTGTTGCAATGTCCTGCACGTAAGCATCCGCTGACACATCTCGCTTGAATTGTGTAAAGCCTGTAGCTGCTGGATGAAGTTTCTGCAAAACAATTTCTGGGTTTTTCATTACAAATTTTCCTGCGCGTAGCCATATTAATGATAAATACAATGATGATGCAAATCTTAGTCCCTCTTCAATGAAAGTATCAAGAAATAGGCTTTCTGAAGTTAAACATTTTTTCACATCTTCTAGCGCCTTCTTTATGTCGCCTATAATATGAGGTTTGCTTTATCAAATAATTTAAAAAATAGAATAAATTTATTGATTAAATTTCAATTGTATAAAAATTTGCATACCATCTACGTTAGCCTTTGAGTTTATGACATTCAAACTTGGGAATATTTTTTGTATTTTTGTGATAAATCTAGACATGTTTTTTTCTTCCATGCATTGAGTGTTTTTAATCACATACTCTAGGTTTTCCACTATGCTGGAGGCCATTTCTGATATAGCTACCTGAGGTCTGCAATAGAACTCGCAATTTATATCGTTTAGCTTTTGAGCAAAGTCTGCATCTGAAAAGGTTTTTTCACTATGGGCCAATCCGTAGGGTGCAAGGAAATCTTTTCGAAAGTGGTAGTAATAATTAACAGCTGCATTATTACTCTTACTTGGCGTATATTTCGTTGGTGTGTACCTTGACACTATAACAGAAAATAAAGCTTTCAAATGCGAAGAACTATGTGTGTACTGTAATGGAAACTTTAAAATTTCAATAAAACTATGTGTGTAATGGAAAGCTTTAAACTTTTTTTAGTAAAGTAGAACGAGCATAATCTGTTACAAGTAATAATGTGTAAAAGAACATACTTTTTATCTTTTTTATCTTTTTGTGATACGTATCTTTTTTAATATTATTAGATCTGAAATAGAGTAGAAGATATAGCGTGTAGACATTCTATTTTACTTCAAAATTTTAAAATTGAACCATGTCTTATTCACAACAATACACAATGCTTTGTACAGTGTTTTAGTAAAATTAAGGAGTATATACATCTTTTTAGAGCAGGTAATTTCTAAATTAAAATTAATTTTTACAATGAGTTTTAACGTTGTTATTTTTTTTATTTTTTTTTTATTTTAATTTAATTTTCTTATTGCTCTTACTTAAAAGATTATTTGCACTTTATTCGAATATATCATGAAAATAACATTTCAAACGCTAAAATCTTACATTGCTAAGTTACAACTTATACGCTCTAATGTAGCCTATTACCACACTTTGACACAATCTTATTTAAATTAGAATATGTATCCTTTGTTATAAAAATATTGAACCTATTTGTCATACACATTAAAATAATCAGATGTTCTTAGTACAACATCTCGTTCCTTTTATGAACAGAAACTATTAAAAGAACGGCTGTATTCACGAAGTTTACATAGAAATATACAGAAATATATCATAAAAATGGGTAACCAAAAAATAAAGCTATGTTCCTCAAGTAATGAAACCACCTTGAATGGCAATATAATGTTTAAAATCATAATTTTTGCAAATTTGTTGTTGAAATGAAAATATACAAAACGTTTTAAAGGTTATAGGAAAAAGAATACTTAGAATGAAGAAATGGCGACTTAATTTGGCCTTTCATAATTTTTATATGCGTTATTTTAATTAAAAGGACGTTAAAAAGTGTTCTTCTAAGGTAATAATTGTCTATTTCCTTAATTTCTTTCATCCAATAACCCATACTGTTGCAACTTTTAGTCACTTAGTATACAGAAAAGCATAAATAAACTCCTTATATCTACGCTAAAAACAAGCTGCACCAAAGCTTTGATAATTTTATTTGCAATTTCGCCTAAGGGATTTGTACCTTAACAGTGCAGGGTTAACTTAATAAAATAGAAGACGTTGGCAATTTGCCAATAATTAATAATAATTACGAATTATGTATGTGTAGCAAAATGTCATAACTGTACTTTGTTCTCCCCGTTTATGTCCGGTTCATCCATTTAGGATACCCAGCTCCGTGAGGGAAATATTAAGAACAAAGTATGCTAATTGTTGCATGTAAATGTCTACACAGTCCACCCCGTTTATTTCCGGTTTATCCATATAGGATGCCCGGCTAGGTGAGGGATATTAAGGACGTAGTGGTATAATGACCGGCAATGTAACGCATGATGGAGCAGCATGTGAATGGGTTATGAAAGCGCTCAGGATAGAGTATTATTAAGAAAGTAATTAAAAGTAAAATAAATTAGATTGAGGGTATTTTGGAACATGTAAAAATGGGAGAGTACCTGCCTGACTACAGAGCCTTACCTATAGAGCATCACAACAACAGCTAAAAATCTTGCAAAACGTTAGACTTTATATGCTAACGGCCTTAACTAAATGTAATGCTCTAACTGTCTTATATTAAGCACTAATTGGTCCTCCCGGTTGATATCCGATTAACCAATCTATGGTTCTTCGACTTGGTACGGGAACGTTTTAAGGACACGATAGTGCGAAGTGGCACAGTCACTTCCTTATTCCTGACAGAAATATTAGAGGGGAGGTCTGTGCAGAGTGTTACTCAACCTGATGTTCATTGTAGGGAGCTAGACCATATATGCTAGCTTGGATGTCACATATAATGTAAATAAAAGTCCTTAAAATAAGTAAGAAAAGATGCAAAAATGTCCTTTAATTTTGTGTAATGTTTTTACCAAATCTTTCGTCGCTTTTTGCATAGTTACTACCATATTTGAAATTAAGTTTGAATGTTTTTTCCTAAATGTTTTGTTTTTAATTTAGATGTCTTAATGTTTCCGATCAAATTTAAAAACCAGTCTTTGGAATTACTGATCTGAAACACTTCGCTCTTAACTCTAAATTAGTGTTAAAAGATCAGAAAATTAAATTTTGTGCAAAATTATGAATCTCAAATAATTAAGACAACTTTTTGTATGTAGTATAAAAAATTTTAAAGAAATAAAGCAAACTAAAAAATTAGTATCAAAACAATCTTTTAATACACAATGAATTGAAACCGATTTGTAATTTAAACTTTGTTTTTAATTTTGTTCACACAAAGCTTTAGGCTGAAATATTTAAATATTTTCAACTTCGATACCACAAATAGTTTTAATGCATTTTAAAAACTTCTAAAAGCAAACCTTTATAAAAACTTTGCGAAATAAATTTTCCGCGTGAAGTGTGCAATAATGTTTCTGAAAAATAAACTTTAAATACGAAAGCAAAATTATTTCGCAAAGTTCAAAATCATCGTACAAAAAACAAAGGCGCTACTTATGCGCAATTCAGTTCAAAAGATCGATTTTTGAATTTTTAAATAGACGTACTAAATGGGATCAAATTAAATAATAAACGACATTAAAAACTTAAAGAACATTTTTTAAAGTTAAAGTTTCAATAATCTTTTTAAAACAAACTGAATAAAGAAATATAAAGTATACACAAATGCGAACTTACGTTCGCCAAAGAGAACTTATTCTTAACCTACGAAGGGTTAGTACAACGTAAATGCATGTGCTGTAAAAACACATCCATGTACTATTATACTAAAGGACGGGACAAACACATAAACAAAGAAGAAATCCTGCCTGAGAGGGTTTTTTCATTCTGTCGACAATATAGACGACACGAAATGAAAAAAACTTACAAAGCAACAACCCGAACTCATTATATAGCAGTCAACGCAGTTCCTACCGTAATACCTAAGTATCGTGTGCAATGGCGTGTCCCTTTGTGTTCTGCATGAGTTCAGGCTTGACTACTAGTTTTTGCAAAGCAAAGGCGGTAGTCGCACCAACATAGATTAACCAGTAGAGAAAAATAATGTTTCTGTGTCGAGGTTGAATTGGCAAATAAAGCTTGTGCACGGGTTTTTATTGGGAAGAAAATTCTATTGTAATTTCTTATTAGCCAATAGGAAAATTTGAAAAATTGGAACTAACCACTTAAAAATTACTGGTTGCAAGATCATTTTTACCCTGTTAATTTTGACCAACCACAGTCTTTTTCAGAGACAATTTGACAAAACTTTGGCCAATGGTGAACACCAAAGACAGATTAGAACCAATGAAAATCATTTTTTATAACAATCCTAATGCTTGTAGCCAATAGAAGTTCTTTAAAACTATGTGACCCCTTCTGCTCATCTTACGTCCTGTCTAACAGCCAATAGAAATGTACTTTTAAATGCATTATCCAATGTTACATTTGTTGTCAAAATGGCACTCCATAGAAACAAGACAAAATCAATGGCGCGAAAATGTTCATCCAATAGGTTGCGTTAGTCCAATTTCAATGAAATTAGCAGGTCCGTATAGCAACGATACTTTCCACCAGAAGATTTTGGTATGTAGCTGGTACAAATGGAAAAAAAGTGAGTAAAATGCGAAAAAAATAGTAAACAACGTCATCGCTCTTTTTAAGAAAATTATTTTTTTTTTAAAAAAAAGTAATAATAATAAAAATATCTTATTAATTTAACCCTATAAATTCGCTAAAAAGTTGCTAATTGCATCAAAAAATATAAAAAAATGAACTTCCTTCTTTTCCTCTGCTCAATATAAAATTGATAACATTATCATAATTATTATTTAATAATTTGATCATAAATTTTTGAAAATGTTTTGTTTTTAAATGAAAAATGTTATTAGAAAACCGCACAGGCAAATATTGTTAACCTTCGTTGACTTGGGTTACCAAACTTGGAAAGCAAAATGGATTACACAAAATCAACAATAGTTATAATTATATATAAAAAAGTTTAGCTTTTAAAAATACTGATAGAAATAAAACTAAATACTTTAATAAATAACTCATATAAACCTGTTTATAATAAGTTTGTCGAACTTTTCTTTACATATTCTTGTTGGGACATCTGAAAAATCTTAAAATAAATTTACGCTGCTGTAACTTTTCTTCCCTTGTCAAATCCTTATTTATTGTATTAAAATAATTATGCAGTGATTT
>NC_079875.1:35977258-35979758 GCF_029227915.1 Hydractinia symbiolongicarpus | reverse complement strand
TTTAATCTAATAAATACATCCCTTCCAGAAGTCGGGATTTTTCGCATGTATTAGCTCTAGAATTACCACAGGTATCCATGTAGTAAAGTACAATCAAATAAACGATAACTGATTTAATGAGCCATTCGCAGTTTCACAGTACAAGTGCTTATACTTAGACATGCATGGCTTAATCTTTGAGACAAGCATATGACTACTGGCAGGATCAACCAGGTAACTACGGTCGTGAAATAGCAAGCAGCTACATTCACTTAAACACACTACAACCTGCAATACGTAACGTGTTGCAGGCGCAGGCGTTCGTATCTACAATCGTCAACGTAAAATCGTAGCCAATTCTTTAGAAATAGCTGCAATTCATACGCTTCAGAGTGTTTGCCCTTCTACCGTTCCTTCTCAGTAACCCAGGATCAGTTGAACAGCATCTGCCAACATCACAAGAGCCACCAATGAGAAAGATATCACTATCTTTAGAGACTACAAACTACTACTTGACTAGCAGTTAGCCCGTGCACACACATAAGTAATGTCCTGCAAGAACAAAATTTGACTTGCATTTCATTGCTTGAGCCAGAGCCGTATTACCGTAAGAACTGAATGACAACTCAACAGTCTTTACAGCAACACAAATAAACTCTGATACCAACGCATAAGAGATTGTGTCACAAAGAAACAATAACAACCAAACTCTAGTCGAGTTCACATCATTTCTCATTGCTTCTCTGTTCTACCCTCTCTACATTATATAGCACGTTTTTCCAGTTTCTGACACTAAAGTGGGGACTTAGGAAAAAAAATCGATTTTTTTTAAAGTTAACCGGAATGTGCCGTAACGCATGCGCGTTTGTTACTGATAGGCCCAGCAACATTCCGAACATATTTTTATGACGGTTAAGCCTCATGGGACCTGAAAATAACAAAATACGGCATAACACATAAACGGCTTGAGAAATTGAAGAAGTGAGAGGGTACGCCACACCACCAAAATTTTTTTTTTAAAAAAAAGACCCACAACCGTATCCAAAGCAGTAGCATTACCCCTAGGCCCCAGCCTAGGCTTTACCTTAACCCTGAACATAGCCCTAGTCCGTAATTCTTGCTGTAATCCATACACTTGTAATCTATACATACAGTTGTAATCGATACAGTTGTAATCCATACACCTTTAATCCATACACTTTTAATCCATACATCTGTGTCTCCAAATATTAAACCGAGGTGATAAAGATGAATGGTACAGCACGCACGCATCACCTTTTTTAAAAAAAAAGTTCAGGTAAGCACAAGATAACTGGTACTCCACGGTACAAAGCAGTTGGTTAAAAAAAGGACTTGTCACAAAGTGACAAATCTGTCGAACAGAGGCTTAATCTCAGAAGATCGTAGCACAAAGGCTACTCTACTTTTTACAATACCACGTTCTTGTTTAAGTCGTCTGCATAGGATTTATCTCTGGAAATTTTAGATTTTGATAGTTGCAGCACCTCGACGGTTTTTCTCCGACTCAGTGCATTGGGACTTAGGAACGACAGAAGCCGTTCTATTCTTGTTCGCCTAAGATTATCCAGAGGTAATTATCATTGCTTTCTAGCACGGATTCTGACTTAGAGGCGTTCAGTCATAATCCAACAGATGGTAGCTTCGCACCATTGCTTTTTCAAGCAAGTGCAAATGCCAATTGTCTGAATCTGCGGTTCCTCTCGTACTGAGCAGAATTACTATTGCAACAACACTTCATCAGTAGGGTAAAACTAACCTGTCTCACGACGGTCTAAACCCAGCTCACGTTCCCTATTAGTGGAGTGAACAATCCAACACTTGGTGAATTCTGCTTCACAATGATAGGAAGAGCCGACATCGAAGGATCAAAAAGCAACGTCGCTATGAACGCTTGGCTGCCACAAGCCAGTTATTACTTAAGACTTCACCGTTTCACACATACGTATCTGATAATACTCTCTTATTAAACATAATGTCATCATTTTACTTATATAATAGTAATAACTTTTGTGAAACATTTAAAAGTAGATGCAGATATTTGTCAGTGGATAGGCCATTTAGTAAGAAGAAAAATTGCCTGTAGAACCTTGGTGCTGGAAAGCCTCGTTCTCATGTTATTAACAGTTTAATGTTTTTGACAATAGAAACCGTCCAGTGTGTTTTGTATAGGACGGTTCTTACATGCATTTTTTGACAATTTTTTCTCAGTAACTACAACGTTTTAACGAAATCATAAAAAGCAAACTTATAAACAAAGGCATTTTAAGAAAAATGGCGGAATATTTTTGTGTGACTTTGGCTAGAACCAGACTTATGACGTCACAAAGTGCACGGTCAAACCTTCATAAATTCTAAAATTTCAAAAAATTTTAACTGCTGACGTCAGCATTTTTATAAAAAACGGACAAGAATTTCATGGTAGCAAATTTGGAGATCTATTACCATGCAAAATTTGGAGGTCAAAGGTCAACCGGAAGTACCTGTTTTGGGGCCTTACTTT
>NC_079875.1:35863793-35866293 GCF_029227915.1 Hydractinia symbiolongicarpus | reverse complement strand
ACTTAAACACACTACAACCTGCAATACGTAACGTGTTGCAGGCGCAGGCGTTCGTATCTACAATCGTCAACGTAAAATCGTAGCCAATTCTTTAGAAATAGCTGCAATTCATACGCTTCAGAGTGTTTGCCCTTCTACCGTTCCTTCTCAGTAACCCAGGATCAGTTGAACAGCATCTGCCAACATCACAAGAGCCACCAATGAGAAAGATATCACTATCTTTAGAGACTACAAACTACTACTTGACTAGCAGTTAGCCCGTGCACACACATAAGTAATGTCCTGCAAGAACAAAATTTGACTTGCATTTCATTGCTTGAGCCAGAGCCGTATTACCGTAAGAACTGAATGACAACTCAACAGTCTTTACAGCAACACAAATAAACTCTGATACCAACGCATAAGAGATTGTGTCACAAAGAAACAATAACAACCAAACTCTAGTCGAGTTCACTCATTTCTCATTGCTTCTCTGTTCTACCCTCTCTACATTATATAGCACGTTTTTCCAGTTTCTGACACTAAAGTGGGGACTTAGGAAAAAAAATCGATTTTTTTTAAAGTTAACCGGAATGTGCCGTAACGCATGCGCGTTTGTTACTGATAGGCCCAGCAACATTCCGAACATATTTTTATGACGGTTAAGCCTCATGGGACCTGAAAATAACAAAATACGGCATAACACATAAACGGCTTGAGAAATTGAAGAAGTGAGAGGGTACGCCACACCACCAAAATTTTTTTTTTAAAAAAAAGACCCACAACCGTATCCAAAGCAGTAGCATTACCCCTAGGCCCCAGCCTAGGCTTTACCTTAACCCTGAACATAGCCCTAGTCCGTAATTCTTGCTGTAATCCATACACTTGTAATCTATACATACAGTTGTAATCGATACAGTTGTAATCCATACACCTTTAATCCATACACTTTTAATCCATACATCTGTGTCTCCAAATATTAAACCGAGGTGATAAAGATGAATGGTACAGCACGCACGCATCACCTTTTTTAAAAAAAAAGTTCAGGTAAGCACAAGATAACTGGTACTCCACGGTACAAAGCAGTTGGTTAAAAAAAGGACTTGTCACAAAGTGACAAATCTGTCGAACAGAGGCTTAATCTCAGAAGATCGTAGCACAAAGGCTACTCTACTTTTTACAATACCACGTTCTTGTTTAAGTCGTCTGCATAGGATTTATCTCTGGAAATTTTAGATTTTGATAGTTGCAGCACCTCGACGGTTTTTCTCCGACTCAGTGCATTGGGACTTAGGAACGACAGAAGCCGTTCTATTCTTGTTCGCCTAAGATTATCCAGAGGTAATTATCATTGCTTTCTAGCACGGATTCTGACTTAGAGGCGTTCAGTCATAATCCAACAGATGGTAGCTTCGCACCATTGCTTTTTCAAGCAAGTGCAAATGCCAATTGTCTGAATCTGCGGTTCCTCTCGTACTGAGCAGAATTACTATTGCAACAACACTTCATCAGTAGGGTAAAACTAACCTGTCTCACGACGGTCTAAACCCAGCTCACGTTCCCTATTAGTGGGTGAACAATCCAACACTTGGTGAATTCTGCTTCACAATGATAGGAAGAGCCGACATCGAAGGATCAAAAAGCAACGTCGCTATGAACGCTTGGCTGCCACAAGCCAGTTATTACTTAAGACTTCACCGTTTCACACATACGTATCTGATAATACTCTCTTATTAAACATAATGTCATCATTTTACTTATATAATAGTAATAACTTTTGTGAAACATTTAAAAGTAGATGCAGATATTTGTCAGTGGATAGGCCATTTAGTAAGAAGAAAAATTGCCTGTAGAACCTTGGTGCTGGAAAGCCTCGTTCTCATGTTATTAACAGTTTAATGTTTTTGACAATAGAAACCGTCCAGTGTGTTTTGTATAGGACGGTTCTTACATGCATTTTTTGACAATTTTTTCTCAGTAACTACAACGTTTTAACGAAATCATAAAAAGCAAACTTATAAACAAAGGCATTTTAAGAAAAATGGCGGAATATTTTTGTGTGACTTTGGCTAGAACCAGACTTATGACGTCACAAAGTGCACGGTCAAACCTTCATAAATTCTAAAATTTCAAAAAATTTTAACTGCTGACGTCAGCATTTTTATAAAAAACGGACAAGAATTTCATGGTAGCAAATTTGGAGATCTATTACCATGCAAAATTTGGAGGTCAAAGGTCAACCGGAAGTACCTGTTTTGGGGCCTTACTTTTTTTGGTCTTTTTAAAAACAGGTAAATCGCTATAGCTTCTGAAATATTGAAGGTATTTCTTAAATCTTTGGCAGATATGTAAAACACTTCAGGCTAAAACCGGGTAGGAGCACAAATTCCCGATTTGTGGCTCTGCGGGGGGTCCAGAAGCCCTAAAATGTCAAACATTCAAGGCCAAATAAAATGCTGACGTCAGCGTTTTTTTGAAAAAAAATTCGTGTGAACCTTTGTCATGTCAAGATGGTTCATTG
>NC_079875.1:35812026-35814526 GCF_029227915.1 Hydractinia symbiolongicarpus | reverse complement strand
GGTTTTAGCCTGAAGTGTTTTACATATCTGCCAAAGATTTAAGAAATACCTTCAATATTTCAGAAGCTATAGCGATTTACCTGTTTTTAAAAAGACCAAAAAAAGTAAGGCCCCAAAACAGGTACTTCCGGTTGACCTTTGACCTCCAAATTTTGCATGGTAATAGATCTCCAAATTTGCTACCATGAAATTCTTGTCCGTTTTTTATAAAAATGCTGACGTCAGCAGTTAAAATTTTTTGAAATTTTAGAATTTATGAAGGTTTGACCGTGCACTTTGTGACGTCATAAGTCTGGTTCTAGCCAAAGTCACACAAAAATATTCCGCCATTTTTCTTAAAATGCCTTTGTTTATAAGTTTGCTTTTTATGATTTCGTTAAAACGTTGTAGTTACTGAGAAAAAATTGTCAAAAAATGCATGTAAGAACCGTCCTATACAAAACACACTGGACGGTTTCTATTGTCAAAAACATTAAACTGTTAATAACATGAGAACGAGGCTTTCCAGCACCAAGGTTCTACAGGCAATTTTTCTTCTTACTAAATGGCCTATCCACTGACAAATATCTGCATCTACTTTTAAATGTTTCACAAAAGTTATTACTATTATATAAGTAAAATGATGACATTATGTTTAATAAGAGAGTATTATCAGATACGTATGTGTGAAACGGTGAAGTCTTAAGTAATAACTGGCTTGTGGCAGCCAAGCGTTCATAGCGACGTTGCTTTTTGATCCTTCGATGTCGGCTCTTCCTATCATTGTGAAGCAGAATTCACCAAGTGTTGGATTGTTCACCCACTAATAGGGAACGTGAGCTGGGTTTAGACCGTCGTGAGACAGGTTAGTTTTACCCTACTGATGAAGTGTTGTTGCAATAGTAATTCTGCTCAGTACGAGAGGAACCGCAGATTCAGACAATTGGCATTTGCACTTGCTTGAAAAAGCAATGGTGCGAAGCTACCATCTGTTGGATTATGACTGAACGCCTCTAAGTCAGAATCCGTGCTAGAAAGCAATGATAATTACCTCTGGATAATCTTAGGCGAACAAGAATAGAACGGCTTCTGTCGTTCCTAAGTCCCAATGCACTGAGTCGGAGAAAAACCGTCGAGGTGCTGCAACTATCAAAATCTAAAATTTCCAGAGATAAATCCTATGCAGACGACTTAAACAAGAACGTGGTATTGTAAAAAGTAGAGTAGCCTTTGTGCTACGATCTTCTGAGATTAAGCCTCTGTTCGACAGATTTGTCACTTTGTGACAAGTCCTTTTTTTAACCAACTGCTTTGTACCGTGGAGTACCAGTTATCTTGTGCTTACCTGAACTTTTTTTTTAAAAAAGGTGATGCGTGCGTGCTGTACCATTCATCTTTATCACCTCGGTTTAATATTTGGAGACACAGATGTATGGATTAAAAGTGTATGGATTAAAGGTGTATGGATTACAACTGTATCGATTACAACTGTATGTATAGATTACAAGTGTATGGATTACAGCAAGAATTACGGACTAGGGCTATGTTCAGGGTTAAGGTAAAGCCTAGGCTGGGGCCTAGGGGTAATGCTACTGCTTTGGATACGGTTGTGGGTCTTTTTTTTAAAAAAAAAATTTTGGTGGTGTGGCGTACCCTCTCACTTCTTCAATTTCTCAAGCCGTTTATGTGTTATGCCGTATTTTGTTATTTTCAGGTCCCATGAGGCTTAACCGTCATAAAAATATGTTCGGAATGTTGCTGGGCCTATCAGTAACAAACGCGCATGCGTTACGGCACATTCCGGTTAACTTTAAAAAAAATCGATTTTTTTTCCTAAGTCCCCACTTTAGTGTCAGAAACTGGAAAAACGTGCTATATAATGTAGAGAGGGTAGAACAGAGAAGCAATGAGAAATGAGTGAACTCGACTAGAGTTTGGTTGTTATTGTTTCTTTGTGACACAATCTCTTATGCGTTGGTATCAGAGTTTATTTGTGTTGCTGTAAAGACTGTTGAGTTGTCATTCAGTTCTTACGGTAATACGGCTCTGGCTCAAGCAATGAAATGCAAGTCAAATTTTGTTCTTGCAGGACATTACTTATGTGTGTGCACGGGCTAACTGCTAGTCAAGTAGTAGTTTGTAGTCTCTAAAGATAGTGATATCTTTCTCATTGGTGGCTCTTGTGATGTTGGCAGATGCTGTTCAACTGATCCTGGGTTACTGAGAAGGAACGGTAGAAGGGCAAACACTCTGAAGCGTATGAATTGCAGCTATTTCTAAAGAATTGGCTACGATTTTACGTTGACGATTGTAGATACGAACGCCTGCGCCTGCAACACGTTACGTATTGCAGGTTGTAGTGTGTTTAAGTGAATGTAGCTGCTTGCTATTTCACGACCGTAGTTACCTGGTTGATCCTGCCAGTAGTCATATGCTTGTCTCAAAGATTAAGCCATGCATGTCTAAGTATAAGCACTTGTACTGTGAAACTGCGAATGGCTCATTAAATCAGTTATCGTTT
>NC_079875.1:35714206-35716706 GCF_029227915.1 Hydractinia symbiolongicarpus | reverse complement strand
GACCTTAACCGGCTAAATAGTCACACGATTCAAGAATCGTGACTGACTTCTTAGAGGGACTGTTGGTGTTTAACCAAAGTCAGGAAGGCAATAACAGGTCTGTGATGCCCTTAGATGTTCTGGGCCGCACGCGCGCTACACTGTCGGATTCAGCGAGTCTTAACCTTAACCGAAAGGTTTGGGTAATTCTTTGAAAGTCCGACGTGAGGGGATTGATCATTGCAATTATTGATCATGAAGAGGACTTCCTAGTAAGCGCGAGTCATCAGCTCGCGTTGATTACGTCCCTGCCCTTTGTACACACCGCCCGTCGCTACTACCGATTGAATGGTTTAGTGAGATCTTCGGATTGGCGCCATCGTGGCCGCAAAGGTTGTGACGGATTGCCGAAAAGTTGATCAAACTTGATCATTTAGAGGAAGTAAAAGTCGTAACAAGGTTTCCGTAGGTGAACCTGCGGAAGGATCATTACCGTTTGTCATTAAGACAAAACCACCACTGTGAACTGTACTTAAGCGTGCGAGGTAACTTAGGTTTTAAACGATGCTTCATCGGCCTCGCATGCGACAAACCCGAATTTGTTTAACACACTTGTATTTCCAGTACTTCTACTCCTCGTTTGCAGGAGAGAAAAAAACGAAACGTGACAACTTCTAACGGTGGATCTCTTGGCTCGTGCATCGATGACGAACGTAGCCAGTTGCGATAAGATAGTGTGAATTGCAGAATTCAGTGAATCATCGAATCTTTGAACGCAAATTGCGCTCTCTGGATACCCAGGGAGCATGCCTGTCTGAGTGTCGTGTTAAAATCCATACACTTCGGTGTAAATAGAGAGTCCAGCCGACCGTTCGAGTCGACTGCCTCTTCATGTGCTTGAAACCGACCGCGTTCGTTGCGCTCTTTCGGAAGGCTCAACTTGCTTCTGTCCTTCTGTCTCGGACTCTCACGCAACATTGGCTCGGCTTCACAATGCGCTATGCGCATCCAACTTTTGACCTCAGATCAGACAAGACTACCCGCTGAATTTAAGCATATTAATAAGCGGAGGAAAAGAAACTAACAAGGATTCCCTCAGTAACGGCGAGTGAAGCGGGAACAGCTCAAACTTAAAATCTCCGTTGCTTGCGACGGCGAATTGTAGTCTCCAGAAGCGTTTTCAAGGCGGATACACAGTGCTCAAGTTGCTTGGAACGGCACATCGTAGAGGGTGACAATCCCGTGCGTGGCACTGTGTACTGTTCACGATGCGCTTTCTATGAGTCGGGTTGCTTGGGAATGCAGCCCAAAATGGGAGGTAAACTCCTTCTAAAGCTAAATATTGGCACGAGACCGATAGCGAACAAGTACCGTGAGGGAAAGATGAAAAGCACTTGAAAAGAAAGTTAATAGTACGTGAAACCCGTTAGGAGGGAAGCGCATGGAATTAGCAATGCGCTGTCGAGATTCAGATGATCGGCAGCTGGTACGGGCGTTTTACGGATCCGAATGGACCGTTGGTGTTCGTCACTAGCAGTTGTTTGTCGCATTTCCCGGCAGCGTGCGTCAACAGCTGTTGGAACCGAGCGAAGAGCCCGCAAGAAGGTAGCTGGCTTCGGTCAGTATTATAGCTTGTGGTGTGCGAGCTCGGGTCCGACAGAGGCGTCGCGGCACATGCTCTTTTGGGCTGGCTTCTCTCTTCCAGTCGGTTGTCAACATAGCGGACTGCGTGCAGTGCGTTTGAACTGCGGCCGGCTGTCGGGGGGATGAATGCACACATTGTGCTAAGGTTGTTGGCGGTCATATGGTTTCATGCGACCCGTCTTGAAACACGGACCAAGGAGTCTAACATGTGTGCGAGTCTTTGGGTGATTGAAACCCGCGTGGCACAATGAAAGTAAAGGCTGCTTGCAGCTGAGGTGAGATCTCTTCGTTTCGGCGAGGAGCGCATCATTGACCGACCTATTCTACTCCTAGAAAGGTTTGAGTAAGAGCACATCTGTTGGGACCCGAAGATGGTGAACTATGCTTGAGTAGGGCGAAGCCAGAGGAAACTCTGGTGGAGGCTCGTAGCGATTCTGACGTGCAAATCGATCGTCAAACATGAGTATAGGGGCGAAAGACTAATCGAACCATCTAGTAGCTGGTTCCCTCCGAAGTTTCCCTTAGGATAGCTGGAACTCGGAACAGTTTTATCAGGTAAAGCGAATGATTAGAGGTCTTAGGGTTGAAACAACCTTAACTATTCTCAAACTTTAAATTGGTAAGAAGCCGACTTGCTTAATTGAAGTAGGGCACAGAATGAGAGTTCTTAGTGGGCCATTTTTGGTAAGCAGAACTGGCGATGCGGGATGAACCGAACGCTGAGTTAAGGCGCCTAAATCGACGCTCATCAGACCCCACAAAAGGTGTTGTTGATTAGACAGCAGGACGGTGGCCATGGAAGTCGGAATCCGCTAAGGAGTGTGTAACAACACACTGCGACGAACGGCGAGAATCAACTAGCCCAGAAAATGGAATG
>NC_079875.1:35685271-35687771 GCF_029227915.1 Hydractinia symbiolongicarpus | reverse complement strand
GCACGTCAAATTTCCGTGAAATAGCAGAAAATTGAAATTCAACGGCTTATTTTGATACAAGAACAGCCTCGTTTGAGTTCTAGTTTTTTTAACACGTTTTAGATTTTTTGTAGACCTGAAGAATACATATGTAAAACTGTGAATATGAAGTACCACGAGATAACAACATCATAAAACGATGTTATGGGTCGCGAAAAATGCTAAAACGCATCTTTTTCCTTGTTAAAACAGCAATTGTGAGAAATTGGAAACGCTATGATTCTGCAACGTAAAGTCAAATGGCAATTATTTTCTCCAGGCGTTGAGAGGTTAACGTGGTGAGTATTTGTGTAAAATATTGCGTTCAATAATAATTGTGCAAGGCCAATATTGCATGTTAAACATGCCAATACGTGCGTTTTCACCAAATTAGGGAAAAATCGGAAAAATCGGAAATCCCGAACGACATGTCGGATTGGCTTTATATTTGGCACAATGAACCATCTTGACATGACAAAGGTTCACACGAATTTTTTTTCAAAAAAACGCTGACGTCAGCATTTTATTTGGCCTTGAATGTTTGACATTTTAGGGCTTCTGGACCCCCCGCAGAGCCACAAATCGGGAATTTGTGCTCCTACCCGGTTTTAGCCTGAAGTGTTTTACATATCTGCCAAAGATTTAAGAAATACCTTCAATATTTCAGAAGCTATAGCGATTTACCTGTTTTTAAAAAGACCAAAAAAAGTAAGGCCCCAAAACAGGTACTTCCGGTTGACCTTTGACCTCCAAATTTTGCATGGTAATAGATCTCCAAATTTGCTACCATGAAATTCTTGTCCGTTTTTTATAAAAATGCTGACGTCAGCAGTTAAAATTTTTTGAAATTTTAGAATTTATGAAGGTTTGACCGTGCACTTTGTGACGTCATAAGTCTGGTTCTAGCCAAAGTCACACAAAAATATTCCGCCATTTTTCTTAAAATGCCTTTGTTTATAAGTTTGCTTTTTATGATTTCGTTAAAACGTTGTAGTTACTGAGAAAAAATTGTCAAAAAATGCATGTAAGAACCGTCCTATACAAAACACACTGGACGGTTTCTATTGTCAAAAACATTAAACTGTTAATAACATGAGAACGAGGCTTTCCAGCACCAAGGTTCTACAGGCAATTTTTCTTCTTACTAAATGGCCTATCCACTGACAAATATCTGCATCTACTTTTAAATGTTTCACAAAAGTTATTACTATTATATAAGTAAAATGATGACATTATGTTTAATAAGAGAGTATTATCAGATACGTATGTGTGAAACGGTGAAGTCTTAAGTAATAACTGGCTTGTGGCAGCCAAGCGTTCATAGCGACGTTGCTTTTTGATCCTTCGATGTCGGCTCTTCCTATCATTGTGAAGCAGAATTCACCAAGTGTTGGATTGTTCACCCACTAATAGGGAACGTGAGCTGGGTTTAGACCGTCGTGAGACAGGTTAGTTTTACCCTACTGATGAAGTGTTGTTGCAATAGTAATTCTGCTCAGTACGAGAGGAACCGCAGATTCAGACAATTGGCATTTGCACTTGCTTGAAAAAGCAATGGTGCGAAGCTACCATCTGTTGGATTATGACTGAACGCCTCTAAGTCAGAATCCGTGCTAGAAAGCAATGATAATTACCTCTGGATAATCTTAGGCGAACAAGAATAGAACGGCTTCTGTCGTTCCTAAGTCCCAATGCACTGAGTCGGAGAAAAACCGTCGAGGTGCTGCAACTATCAAAATCTAAAATTTCCAGAGATAAATCCTATGCAGACGACTTAAACAAGAACGTGGTATTGTAAAAAGTAGAGTAGCCTTTGTGCTACGATCTTCTGAGATTAAGCCTCTGTTCGACAGATTTGTCACTTTGTGACAAGTCCTTTTTTTAACCAACTGCTTTGTACCGTGGAGTACCAGTTATCTTGTGCTTACCTGAACTTTTTTTTTAAAAAAGGTGATGCGTGCGTGCTGTACCATTCATCTTTATCACCTCGGTTTAATATTTGGAGACACAGATGTATGGATTAAAAGTGTATGGATTAAAGGTGTATGGATTACAACTGTATCGATTACAACTGTATGTATAGATTACAAGTGTATGGATTACAGCAAGAATTACGGACTAGGGCTATGTTCAGGGTTAAGGTAAAGCCTAGGCTGGGGCCTAGGGGTAATGCTACTGCTTTGGATACGGTTGTGGGTCTTTTTTTTAAAAAAAAAATTTTGGTGGTGTGGCGTACCCTCTCACTTCTTCAATTTCTCAAGCCGTTTATGTGTTATGCCGTATTTTGTTATTTTCAGGTCCCATGAGGCTTAACCGTCATAAAAATATGTTCGGAATGTTGCTGGGCCTATCAGTAACAAACGCGCATGCGTTACGGCACATTCCGGTTAACTTTAAAAAAAATCGATTTTTTTTCCTAAGTCCCCACTTTAGTGTCAGAAACTGGAAAAACGTGCTATATAATGTAGAGAGGGTAGAACAG
>NC_079875.1:35663332-35665832 GCF_029227915.1 Hydractinia symbiolongicarpus | reverse complement strand
TGAAATTTTAGAATTTATGAAGGTTTGACCGTGCACTTTGTGACGTCATAAGTCTGGTTCTAGCCAAAGTCACACAAAAATATTCCGCCATTTTTCTTAAAATGCCTTTGTTTATAAGTTTGCTTTTTATGATTTCGTTAAAACGTTGTAGTTACTGAGAAAAAATTGTCAAAAAATGCATGTAAGAACCGTCCTATACAAAACACACTGGACGGTTTCTATTGTCAAAAACATTAAACTGTTAATAACATGAGAACGAGGCTTTCCAGCACCAAGGTTCTACAGGCAATTTTTCTTCTTACTAAATGGCCTATCCACTGACAAATATCTGCATCTACTTTTAAATGTTTCACAAAAGTTATTACTATTATATAAGTAAAATGATGACATTATGTTTAATAAGAGAGTATTATCAGATACGTATGTGTGAAACGGTGAAGTCTTAAGTAATAACTGGCTTGTGGCAGCCAAGCGTTCATAGCGACGTTGCTTTTTGATCCTTCGATGTCGGCTCTTCCTATCATTGTGAAGCAGAATTCACCAAGTGTTGGATTGTTCACCCACTAATAGGGAACGTGAGCTGGGTTTAGACCGTCGTGAGACAGGTTAGTTTTACCCTACTGATGAAGTGTTGTTGCAATAGTAATTCTGCTCAGTACGAGAGGAACCGCAGATTCAGACAATTGGCATTTGCACTTGCTTGAAAAAGCAATGGTGCGAAGCTACCATCTGTTGGATTATGACTGAACGCCTCTAAGTCAGAATCCGTGCTAGAAAGCAATGATAATTACCTCTGGATAATCTTAGGCGAACAAGAATAGAACGGCTTCTGTCGTTCCTAAGTCCCAATGCACTGAGTCGGAGAAAAACCGTCGAGGTGCTGCAACTATCAAAATCTAAAATTTCCAGAGATAAATCCTATGCAGACGACTTAAACAAGAACGTGGTATTGTAAAAAGTAGAGTAGCCTTTGTGCTACGATCTTCTGAGATTAAGCCTCTGTTCGACAGATTTGTCACTTTGTGACAAGTCCTTTTTTTAACCAACTGCTTTGTACCGTGGAGTACCAGTTATCTTGTGCTTACCTGAACTTTTTTTTTAAAAAAGGTGATGCGTGCGTGCTGTACCATTCATCTTTATCACCTCGGTTTAATATTTGGAGACACAGATGTATGGATTAAAAGTGTATGGATTAAAGGTGTATGGATTACAACTGTATCGATTACAACTGTATGTATAGATTACAAGTGTATGGATTACAGCAAGAATTACGGACTAGGGCTATGTTCAGGGTTAAGGTAAAGCCTAGGCTGGGGCCTAGGGGTAATGCTACTGCTTTGGATACGGTTGTGGGTCTTTTTTTTAAAAAAAAAATTTTGGTGGTGTGGCGTACCCTCTCACTTCTTCAATTTCTCAAGCCGTTTATGTGTTATGCCGTATTTTGTTATTTTCAGGTCCCATGAGGCTTAACCGTCATAAAAATATGTTCGGAATGTTGCTGGGCCTATCAGTAACAAACGCGCATGCGTTACGGCACATTCCGGTTAACTTTAAAAAAAATCGATTTTTTTTCCTAAGTCCCCACTTTAGTGTCAGAAACTGGAAAAACGTGCTATATAATGTAGAGAGGGTAGAACAGAGAAGCAATGAGAAATGAGTGAACTCGACTAGAGTTTGGTTGTTATTGTTTCTTTGTGACACAATCTCTTATGCGTTGGTATCAGAGTTTATTTGTGTTGCTGTAAAGACTGTTGAGTTGTCATTCAGTTCTTACGGTAATACGGCTCTGGCTCAAGCAATGAAATGCAAGTCAAATTTTGTTCTTGCAGGACATTACTTATGTGTGTGCACGGGCTAACTGCTAGTCAAGTAGTAGTTTGTAGTCTCTAAAGATAGTGATATCTTTCTCATTGGTGGCTCTTGTGATGTTGGCAGATGCTGTTCAACTGATCCTGGGTTACTGAGAAGGAACGGTAGAAGGGCAAACACTCTGAAGCGTATGAATTGCAGCTATTTCTAAAGAATTGGCTACGATTTTACGTTGACGATTGTAGATACGAACGCCTGCGCCTGCAACACGTTACGTATTGCAGGTTGTAGTGTGTTTAAGTGAATGTAGCTGCTTGCTATTTCACGACCGTAGTTACCTGGTTGATCCTGCCAGTAGTCATATGCTTGTCTCAAAGATTAAGCCATGCATGTCTAAGTATAAGCACTTGTACTGTGAAACTGCGAATGGCTCATTAAATCAGTTATCGTTTATTTGATTGTACTTTACTACATGGATACCTGTGGTAATTCTAGAGCTAATACATGCGAAAAATCCCGACTTCTGGAAGGGATGTATTTATTAGATTAAAAACCAATGCGAGTTTCGGCTCGTTTTCTTGGTGATTCATGATAACTTTTCGAATCGCATGGCCTTGCGCCGGCGATGTTTCATTCAAATTTCTGCCCTATCAACTGTCGATGGTAAGGTAGTGGCTTACCATGGTTGTAA
>NC_079875.1:35522539-35525039 GCF_029227915.1 Hydractinia symbiolongicarpus | reverse complement strand
TTGAGACAAGCATATGACTACTGGCAGGATCAACCAGGTAACTACGGTCGTGAAATAGCAAGCAGCTACATTCACTTAAACACACTACAACCTGCAATACGTAACGTGTTGCAGGCGCAGGCGTTCGTATCTACAATCGTCAACGTAAAATCGTAGCCAATTCTTTAGAAATAGCTGCAATTCATACGCTTCAGAGTGTTTGCCCTTCTACCGTTCCTTCTCAGTAACCCAGGATCAGTTGAACAGCATCTGCCAACATCACAAGAGCCACCAATGAGAAAGATATCACTATCTTTAGAGACTACAAACTACTACTTGACTAGCAGTTAGCCCGTGCACACACATAAGTAATGTCCTGCAAGAACAAAATTTGACTTGCATTTCATTGCTTGAGCCAGAGCCGTATTACCGTAAGAACTGAATGACAACTCAACAGTCTTTACAGCAACACAAATAAACTCTGATACCAACGCATAAGAGATTGTGTCACAAAGAAACAATAACAACCAAACTCTAGTCGAGTTCACTCATTTCTCATTGCTTCTCTGTTCTACCCTCTCTACATTATATAGCACGTTTTTCCAGTTTCTGACACTAAAGTGGGGACTTAGGAAAAAAATCGATTTTTTTAAAGTTAACCGGAATGTGCCGTAACGCATGCGCGTTTGTTACTGATAGGCCCAGCAACATTCCGAACATATTTTTATGACGGTTAAGCCTCATGGGACCTGAAAATACAAAATACGGCATAACACATAAACGGCTTGAGAAATTGAAGAAGTGAGAGGGTACGCCACACCACCAAAATTTTTTTTTAAAAAAAAGACCCACAACCGTATCCAAAGCAGTAGCATTACCCTAGGCCCCAGCCTAGGCTTTACCTTAACCCTGAACATAGCCCTAGTCCGTAATTCTTGCTGTAATCCATACACTTGTAATCTATACATACAGTTGTAATCGATACAGTTGTAATCCATACACCTTTAATCCATACACTTTTAATCCATACATCTGTGTCTCCAAATATTAAACCGAGGTGATAAAGATGAATGGTACAGCACGCACGCATCACCTTTTTTAAAAAAAAGTTCAGGTAAGCACAAGATAACTGGTACTCCACGGTACAAAGCAGTTGGTTAAAAAAAGGACTTGTCACAAAGTGACAAATCTGTCGAACAGAGGCTTAATCTCAGAAGATCGTAGCACAAAGGCTACTCTACTTTTTACAATACCACGTTCTTGTTTAAGTCGTCTGCATAGGATTTATCTCTGGAAATTTTAGATTTTGATAGTTGCAGCACCTCGACGGTTTTTCTCCGACTCAGTGCATTGGGACTTAGGAACGACAGAAGCCGTTCTATTCTTGTTCGCCTAAGATTATCCAGAGGTAATTATCATTGCTTTCTAGCACGGATTCTGACTTAGAGGCGTTCAGTCATAATCCAACAGATGGTAGCTTCGCACCATTGCTTTTTCAAGCAAGTGCAAATGCCAATTGGTCTGAATCTGCGGTTCCTCTCGTACTGAGCAGAATTACTATTGCAACAAACACTTCATCAGTAGGGTAAAACTAACCTGTCTCACGACGGTCTAAACCCAGCTCACGTTCCCTATTAGTGGGTGAACAATCCAACACTTGGTGAATTCTGCTTCACAATGATAGGAAGAGCCGACATCGAAGGATCAAAAAGCAACGTCGCTATGAACGCTTGGCTGCCACAAGCCAGTTATTACTTAAGACTTCACCGTTTCACACATACGTATCTGATAATACTCTCTTATTAAACATAATGTCATCATTTTACTTATATAATAGTAATAACTTTTGTGAAACATTTAAAAGTAGATGCAGATATTTGTCAGTGGATAGGCCATTTAGTAAGAAGAAAAATTGCCTGTAGAACCTTGGTGCTGGAAAGCCTCGTTCTCATGTTATTAACAGTTTAATGTTTTTGACAATAGAAACCGTCCAGTGTGTTTTGTATAGGACGGTTCTTACATGCATTTTTTGACAATTTTTTCTCAGTAACTACAACGTTTTAACGAAATCATAAAAAGCAAACTTATAAACAAAGGCATTTTAAGAAAAATGGCGGAATATTTTTGTGTGACTTTGGCTAGAACCAGACTTATGACGTCACAAAGTGCACGGTCAAACCTTCATAAATTCTAAAATTTCAAAAAATTTTAACTGCTGACGTCAGCATTTTTATAAAAAACGGACAAGAATTTCATGGTAGCAAATTTGGAGATCTATTACCATGCAAAATTTGGAGGTCAAAGGTCAACCGGAAGTACCTGTTTTGGGGCCTTACTTTTTTTGGTCTTTTTAAAAACAGGTAAATCGCTATAGCTTCTGAAATATTGAAGGTATTTCTTAAATCTTTGGCAGATATGTAAAACACTTCAGGCTAAAACCGGGTAGGAGCACAAATTCCCGATTGTGGCTCTGCGGGGGGTCCAGAAGCCCTAAAATGTCAAACATTCAAGGCCAAATAAA
>NC_079875.1:35424795-35427295 GCF_029227915.1 Hydractinia symbiolongicarpus | reverse complement strand
AACGCGGTCGGTTTCAAGCACATGAAGAGGCAGTCGACTCGAACGGTCGGCTGGACTCTCTATTTACACCGAAGTGTATGGATTTTAACACGACACTCAGACAGGCATGCTCCCTGGGTATCCAGAGAGCGCAATTTGCGTTCAAAGATTCGATGATTCACTGAATTCTGCAATTCACACTACTTATCGCAACTGGCTACGTTCTTCATCGATGCACGAGCCAAGAGATCCACCGTTAGAAGTTGTCACGTTTCGTTTTTTCTCTCCTGCAAACGAGGAGTAGAAGTACTGGAAATACAAGTGTGTTAAACAAATTCGGGTTTGTCGCATGCGAGGCCGATTGAAGCATCGTTTAAAACCTAAGTTACCTCGCACGCTTAAGTACAGTTCACAGTGGTTTTGTCTAATGACAAACGGTAATGATCCTTCCGCAGGTTCACCTACGGAAACCTTGTTACGACTTTTACTTCCTCTAAATGATCAAGTTTGATCAACTTTTCGGCAATCCGTCACAACCTTGCGGCCACGATGGCGCCAATCCGAAGATCTCACTAAACCATTCAATCGGTAGTAGCGACGGGCGGTGTGTACAAAGGGCAGGGACGTAATCAACGCGAGCTGATGACTCGCGCTTACTAGGAATTCCTCGTTCATGATCAATAATTGCAATGATCAATCCCCATCACGTCGGACTTTCAAAAGATTACCCAAACCTTTCGGTTAAGGTTAAGACTCGCTGAATCCGACAGTGTAGCGCGCGTGCGGCCCAGAACATCTAAGGGCATCACAGACCTGTTATTGCCTTCCTGACTTTGGTTAAACACCAACAGTCCCTCTAAGAAGTCAGTCACGATTCTTGAATCGTGTGACTATTTAGCCGGTTAAGGTCTCGTTCGTTAACGGAATTAACCAGACAAATCACTCCACCAACTAAGAACGGCCATGCACCACCACCCCATAGAATCAAGAAAGGGCTCTCAACCTGTCAATCCTTACTATGTCTGGACCTGGTGAGTTTTCCCGTGTTGAGTCAATTAAGCCGCAGGCTCCACTCCTGGTGGTGCCCTTCCGTCAATTCCTTTAAGTTTCAGCTTTGCAACCATACTTCCCCCGGAATCCAAAAACTTTGGTTTCCCGTAAGGTGCCAACGAGGTCGTTCATTAACGCCCGCTGATCCCTAGTCGACATCGTTTATGGTTAGAACTAGGACGGTATCTGATCGTCTTCGATCCTCTAACTTTCGTTCTTGATTAATGAAAACACTCTTGGCAAGTGCTTTCGCAGTTGTTCGTCTTTCGTAAATCCAAGAATTTCACCTCTGACAACGAAATACGGATGCCCCAATTGTCCCTCTTAATCATTACTTCGGTCCTAGAAACCAACAAAATAGGACCAAAGTCCTATTCCATTATTCCATGCTCATGTATTCAAGCGATAGCCTGCTTTGAACACTCTAATTTTTTCAAAGTAAACGTCGTAAATCCTACGCACACTCAATAAAGAGCACACGCAGTCTTTGCGAAGAAGAACAAACCAGTCAGTACACACCTTGCGGCGGACCAACTGGCCCATTCCGAAATCCAACTACGAGCTTTTTAACTGCAACAACTTTAATATACGCTATTGGAGCTGGAATTACCGCGGCTGCTGGCACCAGACTTGCCCTCCAATTGATCCTCGTTAAAGGATTTAAATTGTACTCATTCCAATTGCGAAGCCTATATAGACCCCGTATCGTTATTTCTTGTCACTACCTCCCCGTGTTGGGATTGGGTAATTTTCGTGCCTGCTGCCTTCCTTAGATGTGTAGCCGTTTCTCAGGCTCCCTCTCCGGAATCGAACCCTAATTCTCCGTCACCCGTTACAACCATGGTAAGCCACTACCTTACCATCGACAGTTGATAGGGCAGAAATTTGAATGAAACATCGCCGGCGCAAGGCCATGCGATTCGAAAAGTTATCATGAATCACCAAGAAAACGAGCCGAAACTCGCATTGGTTTTTAATCTAATAAATACATCCCTTCCAGAAGTCGGGATTTTTCGCATGTATTAGCTCTAGAATTACCACAGGTATCCATGTAGTAAAGTACAATCAAATAAACGATAACTGATTTAATGAGCCATTCGCAGTTTCACAGTACAAGTGCTTATACTTAGACATGCATGGCTTAATCTTTGAGACAAGCATATGACTACTGGCAGGATCAACCAGGTAACTACGGTCGTGAAATAGCAAGCAGCTACATTCACTTAAACACACTACAACCTGCAATACGTAACGTGTTGCAGGCGCAGGCGTTCGTATCTACAATCGTCAACGTAAAATCGTAGCCAATTCTTTAGAAATAGCTGCAATTCATACGCTTCAGAGTGTTTGCCCTTCTACCGTTCCTTCTCAGTAACCCAGGATCAGTTGAACAGCATCTGCCAACATCACAAGAGCCACCAATGAGAAAGATATCACTATCTTTAGAGACTACAAACTACTACTTGACTAG
>NC_079875.1:35316436-35319874 GCF_029227915.1 Hydractinia symbiolongicarpus | reverse complement strand
GCTGCCGATCATCTGAATCTCGACAGCGCATTGCTAATTCCATGCGCTTCCCTCCTAACGGTTTCACGTACTATTAACTTTCTTTTCAAAGTGCTTTTCATCTTTCCCTCACGGTACTTGTTCGCTATCGGTCTCGTGCCAATATTTAGCTTTAGAAGGAGTTTACCTCCCATTTTGGGCTGCATTCCCAAGCAACCCGACTCATAGAAAGCGCATCGTGAACAGTACACAGTGCCACGCACGGGATTGTCACCCTCTACGATGTGCCGTTCCAAGCAACTTGAGCACTGTGTATCCGCCTTGAAAACGCTTCTGGAGACTACAATTCGCCGTCGCAAGCAACGGAGATTTTAAGTTTGAGCTGTTCCCGCTTCACTCGCCGTTACTGAGGGAATCCTTGTTAGTTTCTTTTCCTCCGCTTATTAATATGCTTAAATTCAGCGGGTAGTCTTGTCTGATCTGAGGTCAAAAGTTGGATTGCGCATAGCGCATTGTGAAGCCGAGCCAATGTTGCGTTGAGTTCCGAGACAGAAGGACAGAAGCAAGTTGAGCCTTCCGACAGAGCGCAACGAACGCGGTCGGTTTCAAGCACATGAAGAGGCAGTCGACTCGAACGGTCGGCTGGACTCTCTATTTACACCGAAGTGTATGGATTTTAACACGACACTCAGACAGGCATGCTCCCTGGGTATCCAGAGAGCGCAATTTGCGTTCAAAGATTCGATGATTCACTGAATTCTGCAATTCACACTACTTATCGCAACTGGCTACGTTCTTCATCGATGCACGAGCCAAGAGATCCACCGTTAGAAGTTGTCACGTTTCGTTTTTTCTCTCCTGCAAACGAGGAGTAGAAGTACTGGAAATACAAGTGTGTTAAACAAATTCGGGTTTGTCGCATGCGAGGCCGATTGAAGCATCGTTTAAAACCTAAGTTACCTCGCACGCTTAAGTACAGTTCACAGTGGTTTTGTCTAATGACAAACGGTAATGATCCTTCCGCAGGTTCACCTACGGAAACCTTGTTACGACTTTTACTTCCTCTAAATGATCAAGTTTGATCAACTTTTCGGCAATCCGTCACAACCTTGCGGCCACGATGGCGCCAATCCGAAGATCTCACTAAACCATTCAATCGGTAGTAGCGACGGGCGGTGTGTACAAAGGGCAGGGACGTAATCAACGCGAGCTGATGACTCGCGCTTACTAGGAATTCCTCGTTCATGATCAATAATTGCAATGATCAATCCCCATCACGTCGGACTTTCAAAAGATTACCCAAACCTTTCGGTTAAGGTTAAGACTCGCTGAATCCGACAGTGTAGCGCGCGTGCGGCCCAGAACATCTAAGGGCATCACAGACCTGTTATTGCCTTCCTGACTTTGGTTAAACACCAACAGTCCCTCTAAGAAGTCAGTCACGATTCTTGAATCGTGTGACTATTTAGCCGGTTAAGGTCTCGTTCGTTAACGGAATTAACCAGACAAATCACTCCACCAACTAAGAACGGCCATGCACCACCACCCATAGAATCAAGAAAGGGCTCTCAACCTGTCAATCCTTACTATGTCTGGACCTGGTGAGTTTTCCCGTGTTGAGTCAAATTAAGCCGCAGGCTCCACTCCTGGTGGTGCCCTTCCGTCAATTCCTTTAAGTTTCAGCTTTGCAACCATACTTCCCCCGGAATCCAAAAACTTTGGTTTCCCGTAAGGTGCCAACGAGGTCGTTCATTAACGCCCGCTGATCCCTAGTCGACATCGTTTATGGTTAGAACTAGGACGGTATCTGATCGTCTTCGATCCTCTAACTTTCGTTCTTGATTAATGAAAACACTCTTGGCAAGTGCTTTCGCAGTTGTTCGTCTTTCGTAAATCCAAGAATTTCACCTCTGACAACGAAATACGGATGCCCCCAATTGTCCCTCTTAATCATTACTTCGGTCCTAGAAACCAACAAAATAGGACCAAAGTCCTATTCCATTATTCCATGCTCATGTATTCAAGCGATAGCCTGCTTTGAACACTCTAATTTTTTCAAAGTAAACGTCGTAAATCCTACGCACACTCAATAAAGAGCACACGCAGTCTTTGCGAAGAAGAACAAACCAGTCAGTACACACCTTGCGGCGGACCAACTGGCCCATTCCGAAATCCAACTACGAGCTTTTTAACTGCAACAACTTTAATATACGCTATTGGAGCTGGAATTACCGCGGCTGCTGGCACCAGACTTGCCCTCCAATTGATCCTCGTTAAAGGATTTAAATTGTACTCATTCCAATTGCGAAGCCTATATAGACCCCGTATCGTTATTTCTTGTCACTACCTCCCCGTGTTGGGATTGGGTAATTTTCGTGCCTGCTGCCTTCCTTAGATGTGGTAGCCGTTTCTCAGGCTCCCTCTCCGGAATCGAACCCTAATTCTCCGTCACCCGTTACAACCATGGTAAGCCACTACCTTACCATCGACAGTTGATAGGGCAGAAATTTGAATGAAACATCGCCGGCGCAAGGCCATGCGATTCGAAAAGTTATCATGAATCACCAAGAAAACGAGCCGAAACTCGCATTGGTTTTTAATCTAATAAATACATCCCTTCCAGAAGTCGGGATTTTTCGCATGTATTAGCTCTAGAATTACCACAGGTATCCATGTAGTAAAGTACAATCAAATAAACGATAACTGATTTAATGAGCCATTCGCAGTTTCACAGTACAAGTGCTTATACTTAGACATGCATGGCTTAATCTTTGAGACAAGCATATGACTACTGGCAGGATCAACCAGGTAACTACGGTCGTGAAATAGCAAGCAGCTACATTCACTTAAACACACTACAACCTGCAATACGTAACGTGTTGCAGGCGCAGGCGTTCGTATCTACAATCGTCAACGTAAAATCGTAGCCAATTCTTTAGAAATAGCTGCAATTCATACGCTTCAGAGTGTTTGCCCTTCTACCGTTCCTTCTCAGTAACCCAGGATCAGTTGAACAGCATCTGCCAACATCACAAGAGCCACCAATGAGAAAGATATCACTATCTTTAGAGACTACAAACTACTACTTGACTAGCAGTTAGCCCGTGCACACACATAAGTAATGTCCTGCAAGAACAAAATTTGACTTGCATTTCATTGCTTGAGCCAGAGCCGTATTACCGTAAGAACTGAATGACAACTCAACAGTCTTTACAGCAACACAAATAAACTCTGATACCAACGCATAAGAGATTGTGTCACAAAGAAACAATAACAACCAAACTCTAGTCGAGTTCACTCATTTCTCATTGCTTCTCTGTTCTACCCTCTCTACATTATATAGCACGTTTTTCCAGTTTCTGACACTAAAGTGGGGACTTAGGAAAAAAAATCGATTTTTTTTAAAGTTAACCGGAATGTGCCGTAACGCATGCGCGTTTGTTACTGATAGGCCCAGCA
>NC_079875.1:35298936-35301436 GCF_029227915.1 Hydractinia symbiolongicarpus | reverse complement strand
CAGATACATGCTCTAATCTCTGTTCATACATCCGCTCAACGTCAATTACTTCCGGAAGTGTTCGCGAAGTGTCCCCATACTCAAAGCTATCATCCAAGATTTTATTCATCGTTCCCTTGGTATCTTTCCTCCAAGCCTTTTGAAGCAGTCGGTACTTCCGTCTTCTCCGGGCGCTACGGTTCTCGGTTCTTCTCCGGCCAGTTGGTCTGTCAGTATAACCACTGCTATTCTTCTGTTGATTGGTGGGGGCCGCTGCCCTCCGCGAAGATGAATTAGTATTATATTCGGTAGCTAACCCATCTATTTTGGACGACAGTTCCTCCCATCCAATCAACCCAGACGCATAATCCAGCGTCGGTTGACTCAGAGAATTAATCTCTGTCCAATCTCTCAAAGACAGACTTCCTAGCCAGGTTTGAACCTCCTCCCGATAGTGCCTTTCGAATTCGTCCGTACTCCCCGCTTCGCCATTTTCGGATTGAAATACCCCGCTCCAGATTGGGTTTCCCTCTTCTTGAATTTCTGTGACATTCTCTAAAGTAGGGTTCTCTCCTTGCAGTTCCTCCTCCCAAGTCTTAACGAGATCTAAATATCTCTTTGAGCTTCTGACCTTCCTGATGGCCCCACTAGTTCTGTTTGGGAGAAATCCCGCGAGAACTTCGTCGAGACCTTGCCTTGGCAAACCTCTGGACTTGTCGAACAAAAATCGAAATTCCTGTTCAGTCCATCGGAATCCTTTCGTCTTAGTCGGAAGCGTCACGTTGTACTCAGCGGGATGCATGAGTGCTCGGTGACCTTGCAGACCTGGTTGGGAGTCGCTACTAAAGATGCAGTCAGGACACCGGAAGGCGAACTGCTGCAATCCTGTACACGTTCTCATGTGTGTACCTACACTTCGAGACTTTTCAGAATTGAAGGGGCAATTCTTACATACATAGCGTATTCCTTTCGTAACCTCTCTGTGTGTCGATTTTACGTGCTTTACAAATAACCCATTTGACTCCTCGACATTGCTACACAACGGACAACACCACCTTAGACTACCGCCGCCGGGATGTGTCACTGTCAATAGCATTCCAGGAGTTTGTTCACCGTTTGGTTCTCCTTGAGCCAGGATATACCGTTCAGTGTTTCTTATTCTTTTCTTAGTAACCAGTGAACTTGTGTCTGAACATTGAGGGGGTTAGCCTCAAGCCCATTATAGACACTCTTTTACTCAGTTATTCTCAGAGCGAGTCCCGCACACTGTCTTTAGCCGTCTTGCGACGTTACCGGCTGCGCTTGGAGAAAACCCCGGAAGCAGACAGGGCAGTTTGCCGTTATCCGTGAGATGGAGGTTCACCGGATTTCAGCTTTGCAACCATACTTCCCCCGGAATCCAAAAACTTTGGTTTCCCGTAAGGTGCCAACGAGGTCGTTCATTAACGCCCGCTGATCCCTAGTCGACATCGTTTATGGTTAGAACTAGGACGGTATCTGATCGTCTTCGATCCTCTAACTTTCGTTCTTGATTAATGAAAACACTCTTGGCAAGTGCTTTCGCAGTTGTTCGTCTTTCGTAAATCCAAGAATTTCACCTCTGACAACGAAATACGGATGCCCCCAATTGTCCCTCTTAATCATTACTTCGGTCCTAGAAACCAACAAAATAGGACCAAAGTCCTATTCCATTATTCCATGCTCATGTATTCAAGCGATAGCCTGCTTTGAACACTCTAATTTTTTCAAAGTAAACGTCGTAAATCCTACGCACACTCAATAAAGAGCACACGCAGTCTTTGCGAAGAAGAACAAACCAGTCAGTACACACCTTGCGGCGGACCAACTGGCCCATTCCGAAATCCAACTACGAGCTTTTTAACTGCAACAACTTTAATATACGCTATTGGAGCTGGAATTACCGCGGCTGCTGGCACCAGACTTGCCCTCCAATTGATCCTCGTTAAAGGATTTAAATTGTACTCATTCCAATTGCGAAGCCTATATAGACCCCGTATCGTTATTTCTTGTCACTACCTCCCCGTGTTGGGATTGGGTAATTTTCGTGCCTGCTGCCTTCCTTAGATGTGGTAGCCGTTTCTCAGGCTCCCTCTCCGGAATCGAACCCTAATTCTCCGTCACCCGTTACAACCATGGTAAGCCACTACCTTACCATCGACAGTTGATAGGGCAGAAATTTGAATGAAACATCGCCGGCGCAAGGCCATGCGATTCGAAAAGTTATCATGAATCACCAAGAAAACGAGCCGAAACTCGCATTGGTTTTTAATCTAATAAATACATCCCTTCCAGAAGTCGGGATTTTTCGCATGTATTAGCTCTAGAATTACCACAGGTATCCATGTAGTAAAGTACAATCAAATAAACGATAACTGATTTAATGAGCCATTCGCAGTTTCACAGTACAAGTGCTTATACTTAGACATGCATGGCTTAATCTTTGAGACAAGCATATGACTACTGGCAGGATCAACCAGGTAACTACGGTCGTGAAATAGCA
>NC_079875.1:35246423-35251423 GCF_029227915.1 Hydractinia symbiolongicarpus | reverse complement strand
AACCAGAAAAACTGAAAATTAAAAGAAAGTCGCGGAACGGAAATACTTCAACACGAAAAAATTCCGTAAAATAGCCGAAAATAAAAATTCAACTGCTTATCTTGATACAATAGCGGCCTCGTTTGAGCTCTAGTTTTTTTAATACGTTTTATCTGTTCTTCGTGTACCTAGTGACAGAAGGGTTTTAACAAAGAAGAAATGTAACATACAAAAAAATGTCGTTGAACGAAAATACTTCAGCCAGTCAAATTTCCGTAAATTAATGGAAAATTGAAATTCAACTGCTTATTTTGATACAAGAACAGCCTCGTTTGAGTTCTTGTTTCTTTAATACCTTTTATCTGTTCCCCGTGTACGTAGTGATAAAAGGGTTTTAATAAAGAAGAACTGTAACATACAAAAAAATGTCGTTGAGAAGAAATACTTCAGCACGTCAAGTTTCCGTAAAATAACCGCAAATTGAAATTCAACTGCCCGTTTTAATACAATACCAGACTCGTTTGAGTTCTAGTTTTTTTTAATTCGTTTTATCTGTTCTTCGTGTACTTAGTGACAGAAGGTTTTTAATAAAGAGGAACTGTAACATACAAAAAATGTCGTTGACGGGAAATACTTCAGCAGGTCAAATTTGCGTAAAATAATGAAAAATTGAAATTTAACTGCCTGTTTTGATACAATAACAGCCTAGTTTGAGTTCTAGTTTTTTTAATTCGTTTTATCTATTCTTCGTGTACCTAGTGACAGAACGGTTTTAATAAAGAAGAACTGTAACATCCAAAATATGTCGTTGAAAAGAAAAACTTCAGCACGTCAAATTTCCGTGAAATAGCAGAAAATTGAAATTCAGCGGCTTATTTTGATACAAGAACAGCCTCGTTTGAGTTCTTGTTTTTTTAATTCGTTTTATCTATTCTTCGTGTACCTAGTGACGGAACGGTTTTAATAAAGAAGAACTGTAACATACAAAAAAATGTCGTTGACGGGAAATAATTCAGCATGTCAAATTTCCGTGAAATAGCAGAAAACTGAAATTCAACTGCTTATTTTGATACAAGAACAGCCTCGTTTGAGTTCTAGTTTTTTTAATTCGTTTTATCTGTTCTTCGTGTACCTAGTGACAGAACGGTTTTAATAAAGAAGAACTGTAACATCCAAAATATGTCGTTGAAAAGAAAAACTTCAGCACGTCAAATTTCCGTGAAATAGCAGAAAATTGAAATTCAGCGGCTTATTTTGATACAAGAACAGCCTCGTTTGAGTTCTTGTTTTTTTAATTCGTTTTATCTATTCTTCGTGTACCTAGTGACGGAACGGTTTTAATAAAGAAGAACTGTAACATACAAAAAATGTCGTTGACGGGAAATAATTCAGCATGTCAAATTTCCGTGAAATAGCAGAAAACTGAAATTCAACTGCTTATTTTGATACAAGAACAGCCTCGTTTGAGTTCTAGTTTTTTTAATTCGTTTTATCTGTTCTTCGTGTACCTAGTGATAGAAGGGTTTTAATAAAGAGGAACTGTAACATCCAAAATATGTCGTTGAGAAGAAATACTTCAGCAGATCAAATTTCCGTAAAATAGCAGAAAATTGAAATTCAACTGCCGGTTTTGATACAATAACAGCCTCGTTTGAGTTCTAGTTTTTTTAACTCGTTTTATCTATTCTTTGTGTGCCTAGTGACAGAACGGTTTTTAATAAAGAAGAACTGTAACATCCAAAATATGTCGTTGAAAAGAAATACTTCAGCACGTCAAATTTCCGTGAAATAGCAGAAAATTGAAATCCAACGGCTTATTTTGATACAAGAACAGCCTCGTTTGAGTTCTTGTTTTTTTAATTCGTTTTATCTATTCTTCGTGTACCTAGTGACAGAACGGTTTTAATAAAGAAGAACTGTAACATCAAAAATATGTCGTTGAAAAGAAATACTTCAGCACGTCAAATTTCCGTGAAATAGCAGAAAATTGAAATTCAACGGCTTATTTTGATACAAGAACAGCCTCGTTTGAGTTCTAGTTTTTTTAACACGTTTTAGATTTTTTGTAGACCTGAAGAATACATATGTAAAACTGTGAATATGAAGTACCACGAGATAACAACATCATAAAACGATGTTATGGGTCGCGAAAAATGCTAAAACGCATCTTTTTCCTTGTTAAAACAGCAATTGTGAGAAATTGGAAACGCTATGATTCTGCAACGTAAAGTCAAATGGCAATTATTTTCTCCAGGCGTTGAGAGGTTAACGTGGTGAGTATTTGTGTAAAATATTGCGTTCAATAATAATTGTGCAAGGCCAATATTGCATGTTAAACATGCCAATACGTGCGTTTTCACCAAATTAGGGAAAAATCGGAAAAATCGGAAATCCCGAACGACATGTCGGATTGGCTTTATATTTGGCACAATGAACCATCTTGACATGACAAAGGTTCACACGAATTTTTTTTCAAAAAAACGCTGACGTCAGCATTTTATTTGGCCTTGAATGTTTGACATTTTAGGGCTTCTGGACCCCCCGCAGAGCCACAAATCGGGAATTTGTGCTCCTACCCGGTTTTAGCCTGAAGTGTTTTACATATCTGCCAAAGATTTAAGAAATACCTTCAATATTTCAGAAGCTATAGCGATTTACCTGTTTTTAAAAAGACCAAAAAAAGTAAGGCCCCAAAACAGGTACTTCCGGTTGACCTTTGACCTCCAAATTTTGCATGGTAATAGATCTCCAAATTTGCTACCATGAAATTCTTGTCCGTTTTTTATAAAAATGCTGACGTCAGCAGTTAAAATTTTTTGAAATTTTAGAATTTATGAAGGTTTGACCGTGCACTTTGTGACGTCATAAGTCTGGTTCTAGCCAAAGTCACACAAAAATATTCCGCCATTTTTCTTAAAATGCCTTTGTTTATAAGTTTGCTTTTTATGATTTCGTTAAAACGTTGTAGTTACTGAGAAAAAAATTGTCAAAAAAATGCATGTAAGAACCGTCCTATACAAAACACACTGGACGGTTTCTATTGTCAAAAACATTAAACTGTTAATAACATGAGAACGAGGCTTTTCCAGCACCAAGGTTCTACAGGCAATTTTTCTTCTTACTAAATGGCCTATCCACTGACAAATATCTGCATCTACTTTTAAATGTTTCACAAAAGTTATTACTATTATATAAGTAAAATGATGACATTATGTTTAATAAGAGAGTATTATCAGATACGTATGTGTGAAACGGTGAAGTCTTAAGTAATAACTGGCTTGTGGCAGCCAAGCGTTCATAGCGACGTTGCTTTTTGATCCTTCGATGTCGGCTCTTCCTATCATTGTGAAGCAGAATTCACCAAGTGTTGGATTGTTCACCCACTAATAGGGAACGTGAGCTGGGTTTAGACCGTCGTGAGACAGGTTAGTTTTACCCTACTGATGAAGTGTTGTTGCAATAGTAATTCTGCTCAGTACGAGAGGAACCGCAGATTCAGGACAATTGGCATTTGCACTTGCTTGAAAAAGCAATGGTGCGAAGCTACCATCTGTTGGATTATGACTGAACGCCTCTAAGTCAGAATCCGTGCTAGAAAGCAATGATAATTACCTCTGGATAATCTTAGGCGAACAAGAATAGAACGGCTTCTGTCGTTCCTAAGTCCCAATGCACTGAGTCGGAGAAAAACCGTCGAGGTGCTGCAACTATCAAAATCTAAAATTTCCAGAGATAAATCCTATGCAGACGACTTAAACAAGAACGTGGTATTGTAAAAAGTAGAGTAGCCTTTGTGCTACGATCTTCTGAGATTAAGCCTCTGTTCGACAGATTTGTCACTTTGTGACAAGTCCTTTTTTTTAACCAACTGCTTTGTACCGTGGAGTACCAGTTATCTTGTGCTTACCTGAACTTTTTTTTTAAAAAAGGTGATGCGTGCGTGCTGTACCATTCATCTTTATCACCTCGGTTTAATATTTGGAGACACAGATGTATGGATTAAAAGTGTATGGATTAAAGGTGTATGGATTACAACTGTATCGATTACAACTGTATGTATAGATTACAAGTGTATGGATTACAGCAAGAATTACGGACTAGGGCTATGTTCAGGGTTAAGGTAAAGCCTAGGCTGGGGCCTAGGGGTAATGCTACTGCTTTGGATACGGTTGTGGGTCTTTTTTTTAAAAAAAAAATTTTGGTGGTGTGGCGTACCCTCTCACTTCTTCAATTTCTCAAGCCGTTTATGTGTTATGCCGTATTTTGTTATTTTCAGGTCCCATGAGGCTTAAACCGTCATAAAAATATGTTCGGAATGTTGCTGGGGCCTATCAGTAACAAACGCGCAATGCGTTACGGCACATTCCGGTTAACTTTAAAAAAAATCGATTTTTTTTCCTAAGTCCCCACTTTAGTGTCAGAAACTGGAAAAACGTGCTATATAATGTAGAGAGGGTAGAACAGAGAAGCAATGAGAAATGAGTGAACTCGACTAGAGTTTGGTTGTTATTGTTTCTTTGTGACACAATCTCTTATGCGTTGGTATCAGAGTTTATTTGTGTTGCTGTAAAGACTGTTGAGTTGTCATTCAGTTCTTACGGTAATACGGCTCTGGCTCAAGCAATGAAATGCAAGTCAAATTTTGTTCTTGCAGGACATTACTTATGTGTGTGCACGGGCTAACTGCTAGTCAAGTAGTAGTTTGTAGTCTCTAAAGATAGTGATATCTTTCTCATTGGTGGCTCTTGTGATGTTGGCAGATGCTGTTCAACTGATCCTGGGTTACTGAGAAGGAACGGTAGAAGGGCAAACACTCTGAAGCGTATGAATTGCAGCTATTTCTAAAGAATTGGCTACGATTTTTACGTTGACGATTGTAGATACGAACGCCTGCGCCTGCAACACGTTACGTATTGCAGGTTGTAGTGTGTTTAAGTGAATGTAGCTGCTTGCTATTTCACGACCGTAGTTACCTGGTTGATCCTGCCAGTAGTCATATGCTTGTCTCAAAGATTAAGCCA
>NC_079875.1:35007386-35009886 GCF_029227915.1 Hydractinia symbiolongicarpus | reverse complement strand
GTTTTGATACAATAACAGCCTCGTTTGAGTTCTAGTTTTTTTAACTCGTTTTATCTATTCTTTGTGTGCCTAGTGACAGAACGGTTTTAATAAAGAAGAACTGTAACATCCAAAATATGTCGTTGAAAAGAAATACTTCAGCACGTCAAATTTCCGTGAAATAGCAGAAAATTGAAATCCAACGGCTTATTTTGATACAAGAACAGCCTCGTTTGAGTTCTTGTTTTTTTAATTCGTTTTATCTATTCTTCGTGTACCTAGTGACAGAACGGTTTTAATAAAGAAGAACTGTAACATCAAAAATATGTCGTTGAAAAGAAATACTTCAGCACGTCAAATTTCCGTGAAATAGCAGAAAATTGAAATTCAACGGCTTATTTTGATACAAGAACAGCCTCGTTTGAGTTCTAGTTTTTTTAACACGTTTTAGATTTTTTGTAGACCTGAAGAATACATATGTAAAACTGTGAATATGAAGTACCACGAGATAACAACATCATAAAACGATGTTATGGGTCGCGAAAAATGCTAAAACGCATCTTTTTCCTTGTTAAAACAGCAATTGTGAGAAATTGGAAACGCTATGATTCTGCAACGTAAAGTCAAATGGCAATTATTTTCTCCAGGCGTTGAGAGGTTAACGTGGTGAGTATTTGTGTAAAATATTGCGTTCAATAATAATTGTGCAAGGCCAATATTGCATGTTAAACATGCCAATACGTGCGTTTTCACCAAATTAGGGAAAAATCGGAAAAATCGGAAATCCCGAACGACATGTCGGATTGGCTTTATATTTGGCACAATGAACCATCTTGACATGACAAAGGTTCACACGAATTTTTTTTCAAAAAAACGCTGACGTCAGCATTTTATTTGGCCTTGAATGTTTGACATTTTAGGGCTTCTGGACCCCCCGCAGAGCCACAAATCGGGAATTTGTGCTCCTACCCGGTTTTAGCCTGAAGTGTTTTACATATCTGCCAAAGATTTAAGAAATACCTTCAATATTTCAGAAGCTATAGCGATTTACCTGTTTTTAAAAAGACCAAAAAAAGTAAGGCCCCAAAACAGGTACTTCCGGTTGACCTTTGACCTCCAAATTTTGCATGGTAATAGATCTCCAAATTTGCTACCATGAAATTCTTGTCCGTTTTTTATAAAAATGCTGACGTCAGCAGTTAAAATTTTTTGAAATTTTAGAATTTATGAAGGTTTGACCGTGCACTTTGTGACGTCATAAGTCTGGTTCTAGCCAAAGTCACACAAAAATATTCCGCCATTTTTCTTAAAATGCCTTTGTTTATAAGTTTGCTTTTTATGATTTCGTTAAAACGTTGTAGTTACTGAGAAAAAATTGTCAAAAAATGCATGTAAGAACCGTCCTATACAAAACACACTGGACGGTTTCTATTGTCAAAAACATTAAACTGTTAATAACATGAGAACGAGGCTTTCCAGCACCAAGGTTCTACAGGCAATTTTTCTTCTTACTAAATGGCCTATCCACTGACAAATATCTGCATCTACTTTTAAATGTTTCACAAAAGTTATTACTATTATATAAGTAAAATGATGACATTATGTTTAATAAGAGAGTATTATCAGATACGTATGTGTGAAACGGTGAAGTCTTAAGTAATAACTGGCTTGTGGCAGCCAAGCGTTCATAGCGACGTTGCTTTTTGATCCTTCGATGTCGGCTCTTCCTATCATTGTGAAGCAGAATTCACCAAGTGTTGGATTGTTCACCCACTAATAGGGAACGTGAGCTGGGTTTAGACCGTCGTGAGACAGGTTAGTTTTACCCTACTGATGAAGTGTTGTTGCAATAGTAATTCTGCTCAGTACGAGAGGAACCGCAGATTCAGACAATTGGCATTTGCACTTGCTTGAAAAAGCAATGGTGCGAAGCTACCATCTGTTGGATTATGACTGAACGCCTCTAAGTCAGAATCCGTGCTAGAAAGCAATGATAATTACCTCTGGATAATCTTAGGCGAACAAGAATAGAACGGCTTCTGTCGTTCCTAAGTCCCAATGCACTGAGTCGGAGAAAAACCGTCGAGGTGCTGCAACTATCAAAATCTAAAATTTCCAGAGATAAATCCTATGCAGACGACTTAAACAAGAACGTGGTATTGTAAAAAGTAGAGTAGCCTTTGTGCTACGATCTTCTGAGATTAAGCCTCTGTTCGACAGATTTGTCACTTTGTGACAAGTCCTTTTTTTAACCAACTGCTTTGTACCGTGGAGTACCAGTTATCTTGTGCTTACCTGAACTTTTTTTTTAAAAAAGGTGATGCGTGCGTGCTGTACCATTCATCTTTATCACCTCGGTTTAATATTTGGAGACACAGATGTATGGATTAAAAGTGTATGGATTAAAGGTGTATGGATTACAACTGTATCGATTACAACTGTATGTATAGATTACAAGTGTATGGATTACAGCAAGAATTACGGACTAGGGCTATGTTCAGGGTTAAGGTAAAGCCTAGGC
>NC_079875.1:34906057-34908557 GCF_029227915.1 Hydractinia symbiolongicarpus | reverse complement strand
AAGTACCACGAGATAACAACATCATAAAACGATGTTATGGGTCGCGAAAAATGCTAAAACGCATCTTTTTCCTTGTTAAAACAGCAATTGTGAGAAATTGGAAACGCTATGATTCTGCAACGTAAAGTCAAATGGCAATTATTTTCTCCAGGCGTTGAGAGGTTAACGTGGTGAGTATTTGTGTAAAATATTGCGTTCAATAATAATTGTGCAAGGCCAATATTGCATGTTAAACATGCCAATACGTGCGTTTTCACCAAATTAGGGAAAAATCGGAAAAATCGGAAATCCCGAACGACATGTCGGATTGGCTTTATATTTGGCACAATGAACCATCTTGACATGACAAAGGTTCACACGAATTTTTTTTCAAAAAAACGCTGACGTCAGCATTTTATTTGGCCTTGAATGTTTGACATTTTAGGGCTTCTGGACCCCCCGCAGAGCCACAAATCGGGAATTTGTGCTCCTACCCGGTTTTAGCCTGAAGTGTTTTACATATCTGCCAAAGATTTAAGAAATACCTTCAATATTTCAGAAGCTATAGCGATTTACCTGTTTTTAAAAAGACCAAAAAAAGTAAGGCCCCAAAACAGGTACTTCCGGTTGACCTTTGACCTCCAAATTTTGCATGGTAATAGATCTCCAAATTTGCTACCATGAAATTCTTGTCCGTTTTTTATAAAAATGCTGACGTCAGCAGTTAAAATTTTTTGAAATTTTAGAATTTATGAAGGTTTGACCGTGCACTTTGTGACGTCATAAGTCTGGTTCTAGCCAAAGTCACACAAAAATATTCCGCCATTTTTCTTAAAATGCCTTTGTTTATAAGTTTGCTTTTTATGATTTCGTTAAAACGTTGTAGTTACTGAGAAAAAATTGTCAAAAAATGCATGTAAGAACCGTCCTATACAAAACACACTGGACGGTTTCTATTGTCAAAAACATTAAACTGTTAATAACATGAGAACGAGGCTTTCCAGCACCAAGGTTCTACAGGCAATTTTTCTTCTTACTAAATGGCCTATCCACTGACAAATATCTGCATCTACTTTTAAATGTTTCACAAAAGTTATTACTATTATATAAGTAAAATGATGACATTATGTTTAATAAGAGAGTATTATCAGATACGTATGTGTGAAACGGTGAAGTCTTAAGTAATAACTGGCTTGTGGCAGCCAAGCGTTCATAGCGACGTTGCTTTTTGATCCTTCGATGTCGGCTCTTCCTATCATTGTGAAGCAGAATTCACCAAGTGTTGGATTGTTCACCCACTAATAGGGAACGTGAGCTGGGTTTAGACCGTCGTGAGACAGGTTAGTTTTACCCTACTGATGAAGTGTTGTTGCAATAGTAATTCTGCTCAGTACGAGAGGAACCGCAGATTCAGACAATTGGCATTTGCACTTGCTTGAAAAAGCAATGGTGCGAAGCTACCATCTGTTGGATTATGACTGAACGCCTCTAAGTCAGAATCCGTGCTAGAAAGCAATGATAATTACCTCTGGATAATCTTAGGCGAACAAGAATAGAACGGCTTCTGTCGTTCCTAAGTCCCAATGCACTGAGTCGGAGAAAAACCGTCGAGGTGCTGCAACTATCAAAATCTAAAATTTCCAGAGATAAATCCTATGCAGACGACTTAAACAAGAACGTGGTATTGTAAAAAGTAGAGTAGCCTTTGTGCTACGATCTTCTGAGATTAAGCCTCTGTTCGACAGATTTGTCACTTTGTGACAAGTCCTTTTTTAACCAACTGCTTTGTACCGTGGAGTACCAGTTATCTTGTGCTTACCTGAACTTTTTTTTTAAAAAAGGTGATGCGTGCGTGCTGTACCATTCATCTTTATCACCTCGGTTTAATATTTGGAGACACAGATGTATGGATTAAAAGTGTATGGATTAAAGGTGTATGGATTACAACTGTATCGATTACAACTGTATGTATAGATTACAAGTGTATGGATTACAGCAAGAATTACGGACTAGGGCTATGTTCAGGGTTAAGGTAAAGCCTAGGCTGGGGCCTAGGGGTAATGCTACTGCTTTGGATACGGTTGTGGGTCTTTTTTTTAAAAAAAAAATTTTGGTGGTGTGGCGTACCCTCTCACTTCTTCAATTTCTCAAGCCGTTTATGTGTTATGCCGTATTTTGTTATTTCAGGTCCCATGAGGCTTAACCGTCATAAAAATATGTTCGGAATGTTGCTGGGCCTATCAGTAACAAACGCGCATGCGTTACGGCACATTCCGGTTAACTTTAAAAAAAATCGATTTTTTTTCCTAAGTCCCCACTTTAGTGTCAGAAACTGGAAAAACGTGCTATATAATGTAGAGAGGGTAGAACAGAGAAGCAATGAGAAATGAGTGAACTCGACTAGAGTTTGGTTGTTATTGTTTCTTTGTGACACAATCTCTTATGCGTTGGTATCAGAGTTTATTTGTGTTGCTGTAAAGACTGTTGAGTTGTCATTCAGTTCTTACGGTAATACGGCTCT
>NC_079875.1:34823787-34826287 GCF_029227915.1 Hydractinia symbiolongicarpus | reverse complement strand
GAGGAACTGTAACATACAAAAAATGTCGTTGACGGGAAATACTTCAGCAGGTCAAATTTGCGTAAAATAATGAAAAATTGAAATTTAACTGCCTGTTTTGATACAATAACAGCCTAGTTTGAGTTCTAGTTTTTTTAATTCGTTTTATCTATTCTTCGTGTACCTAGTGACAGAACGGTTTTAATAAAGAAGAACTGTAACATCCAAAATATGTCGTTGAAAAGAAAAACTTCAGCACGTCAAATTTCCGTGAAATAGCAGAAAATTGAAATTCAGCGGCTTATTTTGATACAAGAACAGCCTCGTTTGAGTTCTTGTTTTTTTAATTCGTTTTATCTATTCTTCGTGTACCTAGTGACGGAACGGTTTTAATAAAGAAGAACTGTAACATACAAAAAATGTCGTTGACGGGAAATAATTCAGCATGTCAAATTTCCGTGAAATAGCAGAAAACTGAAATTCAACTGCTTATTTTGATACAAGAACAGCCTCGTTTGAGTTCTAGTTTTTTTAATTCGTTTTATCTGTTCTTCGTGTACCTAGTGACAGAACGGTTTTAATAAAGAAGAACTGTAACATCCAAAATATGTCGTTGAAAAGAAAAACTTCAGCACGTCAAATTTCCGTGAAATAGCAGAAAATTGAAATTCAGCGGCTTATTTTGATACAAGAACAGCCTCGTTTGAGTTCTTGTTTTTTTAATTCGTTTTATCTATTCTTCGTGTACCTAGTGACGGAACGGTTTTAATAAAGAAGAACTGTAACATACAAAAAATGTCGTTGACGGGAAATAATTCAGCATGTCAAATTTCCGTGAAATAGCAGAAAACTGAAATTCAACTGCTTATTTTGATACAAGAACAGCCTCGTTTGAGTTCTAGTTTTTTTAATTCGTTTTATCTGTTCTTCGTGTACCTAGTGATAGAAGGGTTTTAATAAAGAGGAACTGTAACATCCAAAATATGTCGTTGAGAAGAAATACTTCAGCAGATCAAATTTCCGTAAAATAGCAGAAAATTGAAATTCAACTGCCGGTTTTGATACAATAACAGCCTCGTTTGAGTTCTAGTTTTTTTAACTCGTTTTATCTATTCTTTGTGTGCCTAGTGACAGAACGGTTTTAATAAAGAAGAACTGTAACATCCAAAATATGTCGTTGAAAAGAAATACTTCAGCACGTCAAATTTCCGTGAAATAGCAGAAAATTGAAATCCAACGGCTTATTTTGATACAAGAACAGCCTCGTTTGAGTTCTTGTTTTTTTAATTCGTTTTATCTATTCTTCGTGTACCTAGTGACAGAACGGTTTTAATAAAGAAGAACTGTAACATCAAAAATATGTCGTTGAAAAGAAATACTTCAGCACGTCAAATTTCCGTGAAATAGCAGAAAATTGAAATTCAACGGCTTATTTTGATACAAGAACAGCCTCGTTTGAGTTCTAGTTTTTTTAACACGTTTTAGATTTTTTGTAGACCTGAAGAATACATATGTAAAACTGTGAATATGAAGTACCACGAGATAACAACATCATAAAACGATGTTATGGGTCGCGAAAAATGCTAAAACGCATCTTTTTCCTTGTTAAAACAGCAATTGTGAGAAATTGGAAACGCTATGATTCTGCAACGTAAAGTCAAATGGCAATTATTTTCTCCAGGCGTTGAGAGGTTAACGTGGTGAGTATTTGTGTAAAATATTGCGTTCAATAATAATTGTGCAAGGCCAATATTGCATGTTAAACATGCCAATACGTGCGTTTTCACCAAATTAGGGAAAAATCGGAAAAATCGGAAATCCCGAACGACATGTCGGATTGGCTTTATATTTGGCACAATGAACCATCTTGACATGACAAAGGTTCACACGAATTTTTTTTCAAAAAAACGCTGACGTCAGCATTTTATTTGGCCTTGAATGTTTGACATTTTAGGGCTTCTGGACCCCCCGCAGAGCCACAAATCGGGAATTTGTGCTCCTACCCGGTTTTAGCCTGAAGTGTTTTACATATCTGCCAAAGATTTAAGAAATACCTTCAATATTTCAGAAGCTATAGCGATTTACCTGTTTTTAAAAAGACCAAAAAAAGTAAGGCCCCAAAACAGGTACTTCCGGTTGACCTTTGACCTCCAAATTTTGCATGGTAATAGATCTCCAAATTTGCTACCATGAAATTCTTGTCCGTTTTTTATAAAAATGCTGACGTCAGCAGTTAAAATTTTTTGAAATTTTAGAATTTATGAAGGTTTGACCGTGCACTTTGTGACGTCATAAGTCTGGTTCTAGCCAAAGTCACACAAAAATATTCCGCCATTTTTCTTAAAATGCCTTTGTTTATAAGTTTGCTTTTTATGATTTCGTTAAAACGTTGTAGTTACTGAGAAAAAATTGTCAAAAAATGCATGTAAGAACCGTCCTATACAAAACACACTGGACGGTTTCTATTGTCAAAAACATTAAACTGTTAATAACATGAGAACGAGGCTTTCCAGCACCAAGG
>NC_079875.1:34635709-34638209 GCF_029227915.1 Hydractinia symbiolongicarpus | reverse complement strand
CGAGATAACAACATCATAAAACGATGTTATGGGTCGCGAAAAATGCTAAAACGCATCTTTTTCCTTGTTAAAACAGCAATTGTGAGAAATTGGAAACGCTATGATTCTGCAACGTAAAGTCAAATGGCAATTATTTTCTCCAGGCGTTGAGAGGTTAACGTGGTGAGTATTTGTGTAAAATATTGCGTTCAATAATAATTGTGCAAGGCCAATATTGCATGTTAAACATGCCAATACGTGCGTTTTCACCAAATTAGGGAAAAATCGGAAAAATCGGAAATCCCGAACGACATGTCGGATTGGCTTTATATTTGGCACAATGAACCATCTTGACATGACAAAGGTTCACACGAATTTTTTTTCAAAAAAACGCTGACGTCAGCATTTTATTTGGCCTTGAATGTTTGACATTTTAGGGCTTCTGGACCCCCCGCAGAGCCACAAATCGGGAATTTGTGCTCCTACCCGGTTTTAGCCTGAAGTGTTTTACATATCTGCCAAAGATTTAAGAAATACCTTCAATATTTCAGAAGCTATAGCGATTTACCTGTTTTTAAAAAGACCAAAAAAAGTAAGGCCCCAAAACAGGTACTTCCGGTTGACCTTTGACCTCCAAATTTTGCATGGTAATAGATCTCCAAATTTGCTACCATGAAATTCTTGTCCGTTTTTTATAAAAATGCTGACGTCAGCAGTTAAAATTTTTTGAAATTTTAGAATTTATGAAGGTTTGACCGTGCACTTTGTGACGTCATAAGTCTGGTTCTAGCCAAAGTCACACAAAAATATTCCGCCATTTTTCTTAAAATGCCTTTGTTTATAAGTTTGCTTTTTATGATTTCGTTAAAACGTTGTAGTTACTGAGAAAAAATTGTCAAAAAATGCATGTAAGACCCGTCCTATACAAAACACACTGGACGGTTTCTATTGTCAAAAACATTAAACTGTTAATAACATGAGAACGAGGCTTTCCAGCACCAAGGTTCTACAGGCAATTTTTCTTCTTACTAAATGGCCTATCCACTGACAAATATCTGCATCTACTTTTAAATGTTTCACAAAAGTTATTACTATTATATAAGTAAAATGATGACATTATGTTTAATAAGAGAGTATTATCAGATACGTATGTGTGAAACGGTGAAGTCTTAAGTAATAACTGGCTTGTGGCAGCCAAGCGTTCATAGCGACGTTGCTTTTTGATCCTTCGATGTCGGCTCTTCCTATCATTGTGAAGCAGAATTCACCAAGTGTTGGATTGTTCACCCACTAATAGGGAACGTGAGCTGGGTTTAGACCGTCGTGAGACAGGTTAGTTTTACCCTACTGATGAAGTGTTGTTGCAATAGTAATTCTGCTCAGTACGAGAGGAACCGCAGATTCAGACAATTGGCATTTGCACTTGCTTGAAAAAGCAATGGTGCGAAGCTACCATCTGTTGGATTATGACTGAACGCCTCTAAGTCAGAATCCGTGCTAGAAAGCAATGATAATTACCTCTGGATAATCTTAGGCGAACAAGAATAGAACGGCTTCTGTCGTTCCTAAGTCCCAATGCACTGAGTCGGAGAAAAACCGTCGAGGTGCTGCAACTATCAAAATCTAAAATTTCCAGAGATAAATCCTATGCAGACGACTTAAACAAGAACGTGGTATTGTAAAAAGTAGAGTAGCCTTTGTGCTACGATCTTCTGAGATTAAGCCTCTGTTCGACAGATTTGTCACTTTGTGACAAGTCCTTTTTTTAACCAACTGCTTTGTACCGTGGAGTACCAGTTATCTTGTGCTTACCTGAACTTTTTTTTTAAAAAAGGTGATGCGTGCGTGCTGTACCATTCATCTTTATCACCTCGGTTTAATATTTGGAGACACAGATGTATGGATTAAAAGTGTTGGATTAAAGGTGTATGGATTACAACTGTATCGATTACAACTGTATGTATAGATTACAAGTGTATGGATTACAGCAAGAATTACGGACTAGGGCTATGTTCAGGGTTAAGGTAAAGCCTAGGCTGGGGCCTAGGGGTAATGCTACTGCTTTGGATACGGTTGTGGGTCTTTTTTTTAAAAAAAAAATTTTGGTGGTGTGGCGTACCCTCTCACTTCTTCAATTTCTCAAGCCGTTTATGTGTTATGCCGTATTTTGTTATTTTCAGGTCCCATGAGGCTTAACCGTCATAAAAATATGTTCGGAATGTTGCTGGGCCTATCAGTAACAAACGCGCATGCGTTACGGCACATTCCGGTTAACTTTAAAAAAAATCGATTTTTTTTCCTAAGTCCCCACTTTAGTGTCAGAAACTGGAAAAACGTGCTATATAATGTAGAGAGGGTAGAACAGAGAAGCAATGAGAAATGAGTGAACTCGACTAGAGTTTGGTTGTTATTGTTTCTTTGTGACACAATCTCTTATGCGTTGGTATCAGAGTTTATTTGTGTTGCTGTAAAGACTGTTGAGTTGTCATTCAGTTCTTACGGTAATACGGCTCTGGCTCAA
>NC_079875.1:34510943-34513443 GCF_029227915.1 Hydractinia symbiolongicarpus | reverse complement strand
CTTCCTTAGATGTGGTAGCCGTTTCTCAGGCTCCCTCTCCGGAATCGAACCCTAATTCTCCGTCACCCGTTACAACCATGGTAAGCCACTACCTTACCATCGACAGTTGATAGGGCAGAAATTTGAATGAAACATCGCCGGCGCAAGGCCATGCGATTCGAAAAGTTATCATGAATCACCAAGAAAACGAGCCGAAACTCGCATTGGTTTTTAATCTAATAAATACATCCCTTCCAGAAGTCGGGATTTTTCGCATGTATTAGCTCTAGAATTACCACAGGTATCCATGTAGTAAAGTACAATCAAATAAACGATAACTGATTTAATGAGCCATTCGCAGTTTCACAGTACAAGTGCTTATACTTAGACATGCATGGCTTAATCTTTGAGACAAGCATATGACTACTGGCAGGATCAACCAGGTAACTACGGTCGTGAAATAGCAAGCAGCTACATTCACTTAAACACACTACAACCTGCAATACGTAACGTGTTGCAGGCGCAGGCGTTCGTATCTACAATCGTCAACGTAAAATCGTAGCCAATTCTTTAGAAATAGCTGCAATTCATACGCTTCAGAGTGTTTGCCCTTCTACCGTTCCTTCTCAGTAACCCAGGATCAGTTGAACAGCATCTGCCAACATCACAAGAGCCACCAATGAGAAAGATATCACTATCTTTAGAGACTACAAACTACTACTTGACTAGCAGTTAGCCCGTGCACACACATAAGTAATGTCCTGCAAGAACAAAATTTGACTTGCATTTCATTGCTTGAGCCAGAGCCGTATTACCGTAAGAACTGAATGACAACTCAACAGTCTTTACAGCAACACAAATAAACTCTGATACCAACGCATAAGAGATTGTGTCACAAAGAAACAATAACAACCAAACTCTAGTCGAGTTCACTCATTTCTCATTGCTTCTCTGTTCTACCCTCTCTACATTATATAGCACGTTTTTCCAGTTTCTGACACTAAAGTGGGGACTTAGGAAAAAAAATCGATTTTTTTTAAAGTTAACCGGAATGTGCCGTAACGCATGCGCGTTTGTTACTGATAGGCCCAGCAACATTCCGAACATATTTTTATGACGGTTAAGCCTCATGGGACCTGAAAATAACAAAATACGGCATAACACATAAACGGCTTGAGAAATTGAAGAAGTGAGAGGGTACGCCACACCACCAAAATTTTTTTTTTAAAAAAAAGACCCACAACCGTATCCAAAGCAGTAGCATTACCCCTAGGCCCCAGCCTAGGCTTTACCTTAACCCTGAACATAGCCCTAGTCCGTAATTCTTGCTGTAATCCATACACTTGTAATCTATACATACAGTTGTAATCGATACAGTTGTAATCCATACACCTTTAATCCATACACTTTTAATCCATACATCTGTGTCTCCAAATATTAAACCGAGGTGATAAAGATGAATGGTACAGCACGCACGCATCACCTTTTTTAAAAAAAAAGTTCAGGTAAGCACAAGATAACTGGTACTCCACGGTACAAAGCAGTTGGTTAAAAAAAGGACTTGTCACAAAGTGACAAATCTGTCGAACAGAGGCTTAATCTCAGAAGATCGTAGCACAAAGGCTACTCTACTTTTTACAATACCACGTTCTTGTTTAAGTCGTCTGCATAGGATTTATCTCTGGAAATTTTAGATTTTGATAGTTGCAGCACCTCGACGGTTTTTCTCCGACTCAGTGCATTGGGACTTAGGAACGACAGAAGCCGTTCTATTCTTGTTCGCCTAAGATTATCCAGAGGTAATTATCATTGCTTTCTAGCACGGATTCTGACTTAGAGGCGTTCAGTCATAATCCAACAGATGGTAGCTTCGCACCATTGCTTTTTCAAGCAAGTGCAAATGCCAATTGTCTGAATCTGCGGTTCCTCTCGTACTGAGCAGAATTACTATTGCAACAACACTTCATCAGTAGGGTAAAACTAACCTGTCTCACGACGGTCTAAACCCAGCTCACGTTCCCTATTAGTGGGTGAACAATCCAACACTTGGTGAATTCTGCTTCACAATGATAGGAAGAGCCGACATCGAAGGATCAAAAAGCAACGTCGCTATGAACGCTTGGCTGCCACAAGCCAGTTATCCCTGTGGTAACTTTTCTGACACCTCTAGCTTAAAACTCCTAAAGACTAAAGGATCGATAGGCCATGCTTTCACAGTTTGTATTCATACTGAAAATCAAAATCAAGTGAGCTTTTACCCTTTTGTTCTACATGAGATTTCCGTTCTCATTGAGCTCACCTTAGGACACCTGCGTTATCATTTGACAGATGTGCCGCCCCAGCCAAACTCCCAACCTGACAGTGTCTTCGACACGGATCGACCCGCCGATGGGGCCTTAATTCTAGAAAATGAGCCGTGAAGCTCGCTTCCGCTTAATCGAATAAGTAAAAAAACTATAAGAGTAGTGGTATTTCACTGTCGCTTGCGCTCCCACCTATAACTACACCTCCTATGTCTTTT
>NC_079875.1:34484876-34488099 GCF_029227915.1 Hydractinia symbiolongicarpus | reverse complement strand
ATGAATTGCAGCTATTTCTAAAGAATTGGCTACGATTTTACGTTGACGATTGTAGATACGAACGCCTGCGCCTGCAACACGTTACGTATTGCAGGTTGTAGTGTGTTTAAGTGAATGTAGCTGCTTGCTATTTCACGACCGTAGTTACCTGGTTGATCCTGCCAGTAGTCATATGCTTGTCTCAAAGATTAAGCCATGCATGTCTAAGTATAAGCACTTGTACTGTGAAACTGCGAATGGCTCATTAAATCAGTTATCGTTTATTTGATTGTACTTTACTACATGGATACCTGTGGTAATTCTAGAGCTAATACATGCGAAAAATCCCGACTTCTGGAAGGGATGTATTTATTAGATTAAAAACCAATGCGAGTTTCGGCTCGTTTTCTTGGTGATTCATGATAACTTTTCGAATCGCATGGCCTTGCGCCGGCGATGTTTCATTCAAATTTCTGCCCTATCAACTGTCGATGGTAAGGTAGTGGCTTACCATGGTTGTAACGGGTGACGGAGAATTAGGGTTCGATTCCGGAGAGGGAGCCTGAGAAACGGCTACCACATCTAAGGAAGGCAGCAGGCACGAAAATTACCCAATCCCAACACGGGGAGGTAGTGACAAGAAATAACGATACGGGGTCTATATAGGCTTCGCAATTGGAATGAGTACAATTTAAATCCTTTAACGAGGATCAATTGGAGGGCAAGTCTGGTGCCAGCAGCCGCGGTAATTCCAGCTCCAATAGCGTATATTAAAGTTGTTGCAGTTAAAAAGCTCGTAGTTGGATTTCGGAATGGGCCAGTTGGTCCGCCGCAAGGTGTGTACTGACTGGTTTGTTCTTCTTCGCAAAGACTGCGTGTGCTCTTTATTGAGTGTGCGTAGGATTTACGACGTTTACTTTGAAAAAATTAGAGTGTTCAAAGCAGGCTATCGCTTGAATACATGAGCATGGAATAATGGAATAGGACTTTGGTCCTATTTTGTTGGTTTCTAGGACCGAAGTAATGATTAAGAGGGACAATTGGGGGCATCCGTATTTCGTTGTCAGAGGTGAAATTCTTGGATTTACGAAAGACGAACAACTGCGAAAGCACTTGCCAAGAGTGTTTTCATTAATCAAGAACGAAAGTTAGAGGATCGAAGACGATCAGATACCGTCCTAGTTCTAACCATAAACGATGTCGACTAGGGATCAGCGGGCGTTAATGAACGACCTCGTTGGCACCTTACGGGAAACCAAAGTTTTTGGATTCCGGGGGAAGTATGGTTGCAAAGCTGAAACTTAAAGGAATTGACGGAAGGGCACCACCAGGAGTGGAGCCTGCGGCTTAATTTGACTCAACACGGGAAAACTCACCAGGTCCAGACATAGTAAGGATTGACAGGTTGAGAGCCCTTTCTTGATTCTATGGGTGGTGGTGCATGGCCGTTCTTAGTTGGTGGAGTGATTTGTCTGGTTAATTCCGTTAACGAACGAGACCTTAACCGGCTAAATAGTCACACGATTCAAGAATCGTGACTGACTTCTTAGAGGGACTGTTGGTGTTTAACCAAAGTCAGGAAGGCAATAACAGGTCTGTGATGCCCTTAGATGTTCTGGGCCGCACGCGCGCTACACTGTCGGATTCAGCGAGTCTTAACCTTAACCGAAAGGTTTGGGTAATCTTTTGAAAGTCCGACGTGATGGGGATTGATCATTGCAATTATTGATCATGAACGAGGAATTCCTAGTAAGCGCGAGTCATCAGCTCGCGTTGATTACGTCCCTGCCCTTTGTACACACCGCCCGTCGCTACTACCGATTGAATGGTTTAGTGAGATCTTCGGATTGGCGCCATCGTGGCCGCAAGGTTGTGACGGATTGCCGAAAAGTTGATCAAACTTGATCATTTAGAGGAAGTAAAAGTCGTAACAAGGTTTCCGTAGGTGAACCTGCGGAAGGATCATTACCGTTTGTCATTAGACAAAACCACTGTGAACTGTACTTAAGCGTGCGAGGTAACTTAGGTTTTAAACGATGCTTCAATCGGCCTCGCATGCGACAAACCCGAATTTGTTTAACACACTTGTATTTCCAGTACTTCTACTCCTCGTTTGCAGGAGAGAAAAAACGAAACGTGACAACTTCTAACGGTGGATCTCTTGGCTCGTGCATCGATGAAGAACGTAGCCAGTTGCGATAAGTAGTGTGAATTGCAGAATTCAGTGAATCATCGAATCTTTGAACGCAAATTGCGCTCTCTGGATACCCAGGGAGCATGCCTGTCTGAGTGTCGTGTTAAAATCCATACACTTCGGTGTAAATAGAGAGTCCAGCCGACCGTTCGAGTCGACTGCCTCTTCATGTGCTTGAAACCGACCGCGTTCGTTGCGCTCTGTCGGAAGGCTCAACTTGCTTCTGTCCTTCTGTCTCGGAACTCAACGCAACATTGGCTCGGCTTCACAATGCGCTATGCGCAATCCAACTTTTGACCTCAGATCAGACAAGACTACCCGCTGAATTTAAGCATATTAATAAGCGGAGGAAAAGAAACTAACAAGGATTCCCTCAGTAACGGCGAGTGAAGCGGGAACAGCTCAAACTTAAAATCTCCGTTGCTTGCGACGGCGAATTGTAGTCTCCAGAAGCGTTTTCAAGGCGGATACACAGTGCTCAAGTTGCTTGGAACGGCACATCGTAGAGGGTGACAATCCCGTGCGTGGCACTGTGTACTGTTCACGATGCGCTTTCTATGAGTCGGGTTGCTTGGGAATGCAGCCCAAAATGGGAGGTAAACTCCTTCTAAAGCTAAATATTGGCACGAGACCGATAGCGAACAAGTACCGTGAGGGAAAGATGAAAAGCACTTTGAAAAGAAAGTTAATAGTACGTGAAACCGTTAGGAGGGAAGCGCATGGAATTAGCAATGCGCTGTCGAGATTCAGATGATCGGCAGCTGGTACGGGCGTTTTACGGATCCGAATGGACCGTTGGTGTTCGTCACTAGCAGTTGTTTGTCGCATTTCCCGGCAGCGTGCGTCAACAGCTGTTGGAACCGAGCGAAGAGCCCCGCAAGAAGGTAGCTGGCTTCGGTCAGTATTATAGCTTGTGGTGTGCGAGCTCGGGTCCGACAGAGGCGTCGCGGCACATGCTCTTTTGGGCTGGCTTCTCTCTTCCCAGTCGGTTGTCAACCATAGCGGACTGCGTGCAGTGCGTTTGAACTGCGGCCGGCTGTCGGGGGGATG
>NC_079875.1:34432481-34434981 GCF_029227915.1 Hydractinia symbiolongicarpus | reverse complement strand
TTTTAATAAAGAAGAACTGTAACATACAAAAAATGTCGTTGACGGGAAATAATTCAGCATGTCAAATTTCCGTGAAATAGCAGAAAACTGAAATTCAACTGCTTATTTTGATACAAGAACAGCCTCGTTTGAGTTCTAGTTTTTTTAATTCGTTTTATCTGTTCTTCGTGTACCTAGTGATAGAAGGGTTTTAATAAAGAGGAACTGTAACATCCAAAATATGTCGTTGAGAAGAAATACTTCAGCAGATCAAATTTCCGTAAAATAGCAGAAAATTGAAATTCAACTGCCGGTTTTGATACAATAACAGCCTCGTTTGAGTTCTAGTTTTTTTAACTCGTTTTATCTATTCTTTGTGTGCCTAGTGACAGAACGGTTTTAATAAAGAAGAACTGTAACATCCAAAATATGTCGTTGAAAAGAAATACTTCAGCACGTCAAATTTCCGTGAAATAGCAGAAAATTGAAATCCAACGGCTTATTTTGATACAAGAACAGCCTCGTTTGAGTTCTTGTTTTTTTAATTCGTTTTATCTATTCTTCGTGTACCTAGTGACAGAACGGTTTTAATAAAGAAGAACTGTAACATCAAAAATATGTCGTTGAAAAGAAATACTTCAGCACGTCAAATTTCCGTGAAATAGCAGAAAATTGAAATTCAACGGCTTATTTTGATACAAGAACAGCCTCGTTTGAGTTCTAGTTTTTTTAACACGTTTTAGATTTTTTGTAGACCTGAAGAATACATATGTAAAACTGTGAATATGAAGTACCACGAGATAACAACATCATAAAACGATGTTATGGGTCGCGAAAAATGCTAAAACGCATCTTTTTCCTTGTTAAAACAGCAATTGTGAGAAATTGGAAACGCTATGATTCTGCAACGTAAAGTCAAATGGCAATTATTTTCTCCAGGCGTTGAGAGGTTAACGTGGTGAGTATTTGTGTAAAATATTGCGTTCAATAATAATTGTGCAAGGCCAATATTGCATGTTAAACATGCCAATACGTGCGTTTTCACCAAATTAGGGAAAAATCGGAAAAATCGGAAATCCCGAACGACATGTCGGATTGGCTTTATATTTGGCACAATGAACCATCTTGACATGACAAAGGTTCACACGAATTTTTTTTCAAAAAAACGCTGACGTCAGCATTTTATTTGGCCTTGAATGTTTGACATTTTAGGGCTTCTGGACCCCCCGCAGAGCCACAAATCGGGAATTTGTGCTCCTACCCGGTTTTAGCCTGAAGTGTTTTACATATCTGCCAAAGATTTAAGAAATACCTTCAATATTTCAGAAGCTATAGCGATTTACCTGTTTTTAAAAAGACCAAAAAAAGTAAGGCCCCAAAACAGGTACTTCCGGTTGACCTTTGACCTCCAAATTTTGCATGGTAATAGATCTCCAAATTTGCTACCATGAAATTCTTGTCCGTTTTTTATAAAAATGCTGACGTCAGCAGTTAAAATTTTTTGAAATTTTAGAATTTATGAAGGTTTGACCGTGCACTTTGTGACGTCATAAGTCTGGTTCTAGCCAAAGTCACACAAAAATATTCCGCCATTTTTCTTAAAATGCCTTTGTTTATAAGTTTGCTTTTTATGATTTCGTTAAAACGTTGTAGTTACTGAGAAAAAATTGTCAAAAAATGCATGTAAGAACCGTCCTATACAAAACACACTGGACGGTTTCTATTGTCAAAAACATTAAACTGTTAATAACATGAGAACGAGGCTTTCCAGCACCAAGGTTCTACAGGCAATTTTTCTTCTTACTAAATGGCCTATCCACTGACAAATATCTGCATCTACTTTTAAATGTTTCACAAAAGTTATTACTATTATATAAGTAAAATGATGACATTATGTTTAATAAGAGAGTATTATCAGATACGTATGTGTGAAACGGTGAAGTCTTAAGTAATAACTGGCTTGTGGCAGCCAAGCGTTCATAGCGACGTTGCTTTTTGATCCTTCGATGTCGGCTCTTCCTATCATTGTGAAGCAGAATTCACCAAGTGTTGGATTGTTCACCCACTAATAGGGAACGTGAGCTGGGTTTAGACCGTCGTGAGACAGGTTAGTTTTACCCTACTGATGAAGTGTTGTTGCAATAGTAATTCTGCTCAGTACGAGAGGAACCGCAGATTCAGACAATTGGCATTTGCACTTGCTTGAAAAAGCAATGGTGCGAAGCTACCATCTGTTGGATTATGACTGAACGCCTCTAAGTCAGAATCCGTGCTAGAAAGCAATGATAATTACCTCTGGATAATCTTAGGCGAACAAGAATAGAACGGCTTCTGTCGTTCCTAAGTCCCAATGCACTGAGTCGGAGAAAAACCGTCGAGGTGCTGCAACTATCAAAATCTAAAATTTCCAGAGATAAATCCTATGCAGACGACTTAAACAAGAACGTGGTATTGTAAAAAGTAGAGTAGCCTTTGTGCTACGATCTTCTGAGATTAAGCCTCTGTTCGACAGATTTGTCAC
>NC_079875.1:34347193-34349693 GCF_029227915.1 Hydractinia symbiolongicarpus | reverse complement strand
TCAGGGTTAAGGTAAAGCCTAGGCTGGGGCCTAGGGGTAATGCTACTGCTTTGGATACGGTTGTGGGTCTTTTTTTTAAAAAAAAAATTTTGGTGGTGTGGCGTACCCTCTCACTTCTTCAATTTCTCAAGCCGTTTATGTGTTATGCCGTATTTTGTTATTTTCAGGTCCCATGAGGCTTAACCGTCATAAAAATATGTTCGGAATGTTGCTGGGCCTATCAGTAACAAACGCGCATGCGTTACGGCACATTCCGGTTAACTTTAAAAAAAATCGATTTTTTTTCCTAAGTCCCCACTTTAGTGTCAGAAACTGGAAAAACGTGCTATATAATGTAGAGAGGGTAGAACAGAGAAGCAATGAGAAATGAGTGAACTCGACTAGAGTTTGGTTGTTATTGTTTCTTTGTGACACAATCTCTTATGCGTTGGTATCAGAGTTTATTTGTGTTGCTGTAAAGACTGTTGAGTTGTCATTCAGTTCTTACGGTAATACGGCTCTGGCTCAAGCAATGAAATGCAAGTCAAATTTTGTTCTTGCAGGACATTACTTATGTGTGTGCACGGGCTAACTGCTAGTCAAGTAGTAGTTTGTAGTCTCTAAAGATAGTGATATCTTTCTCATTGGTGGCTCTTGTGATGTTGGCAGATGCTGTTCAACTGATCCTGGGTTACTGAGAAGGAACGGTAGAAGGGCAAACACTCTGAAGCGTATGAATTGCAGCTATTTCTAAAGAATTGGCTACGATTTTACGTTGACGATTGTAGATACGAACGCCTGCGCCTGCAACACGTTACGTATTGCAGGTTGTAGTGTGTTTAAGTGAATGTAGCTGCTTGCTATTTCACGACCGTAGTTACCTGGTTGATCCTGCCAGTAGTCATATGCTTGTCTCAAAGATTAAGCCATGCATGTCTAAGTATAAGCACTTGTACTGTGAAACTGCGAATGGCTCATTAAATCAGTTATCGTTTATTTGATTGTACTTTACTACATGGATACCTGTGGTAATTCTAGAGCTAATACATGCGAAAAATCCCGACTTCTGGAAGGGATGTATTTATTAGATTAAAAACCAATGCGAGTTTCGGCTCGTTTTCTTGGTGATTCATGATAACTTTTCGAATCGCATGGCCTTGCGCCGGCGATGTTTCATTCAAATTTCTGCCCTATCAACTGTCGATGGTAAGGTAGTGGCTTACCATGGTTGTAACGGGTGACGGAGAATTAGGGTTCGATTCCGGAGAGGGAGCCTGAGAAACGGCTACCACATCTAAGGAAGGCAGCAGGCACGAAAATTACCCAATCCCAACACGGGGAGGTAGTGACAAGAAATAACGATACGGGGTCTATATAGGCTTCGCAATTGGAATGAGTACAATTTAAATCCTTTAACGAGGATCAATTGGAGGGCAAGTCTGGTGCCAGCAGCCGCGGTAATTCCAGCTCCAATAGCGTATATTAAAGTTGTTGCAGTTAAAAAGCTCGTAGTTGGATTTCGGAATGGGCCAGTTGGTCCGCCGCAAGGTGTGTACTGACTGGTTTGTTCTTCTTCGCAAAGACTGCGTGTGCTCTTTATTGAGTGTGCGTAGGATTTACGACGTTTACTTTGAAAAAATTAGAGTGTTCAAAGCAGGCTATCGCTTGAATACATGAGCATGGAATAATGGAATAGGACTTTGGTCCTATTTTGTTGGTTTCTAGGACCGAAGTAATGATTAAGAGGGACAATTGGGGGCATCCGTATTTCGTTGTCAGAGGTGAAATTCTTGGATTTACGAAAGACGAACAACTGCGAAAGCACTTGCCAAGAGTGTTTTCATTAATCAAGAACGAAAGTTAGAGGATCGAAGACGATCAGATACCGTCCTAGTTCTAACCATAAACGATGTCGACTAGGGATCAGCGGGCGTTAATGAACGACCTCGTTGGCACCTTACGGGAAACCAAAGTTTTTGGATTCCGGGGGAAGTATGGTTGCAAAGCTGAAACTTAAAGGAATTGACGGAAGGGCACCACCAGGAGTGGAGCCTGCGGCTTAATTTGACTCAACACGGGAAAACTCACCAGGTCCAGACATAGTAAGGATTGACAGGTTGAGAGCCCTTTCTTGATTCTATGGGTGGTGGTGCATGGCCGTTCTTAGTTGGTGGAGTGATTTGTCTGGTTAATTCCGTTAACGAACGAGACCTTAACCGGCTAAATAGTCACACGATTCAAGAATCGTGACTGACTTCTTAGAGGGACTGTTGGTGTTTAACCAAAGTCAGGAAGGCAATAACAGGTCTGTGATGCCCTTAGATGTTCTGGGCCGCACGCGCGCTACACTGTCGGATTCAGCGAGTCTTAACCTTAACCGAAAGGTTTGGGTAATCTTTTGAAAGTCCGACGTGATGGGGATTGATCATTGCAATTATTGATCATGAACGAGGAATTCCTAGTAAGCGCGAGTCATCAGCTCGCGTTGATTACGTCCCTGCCCTTTGTACACACCGCCCGT
>NC_079875.1:34343227-34346693 GCF_029227915.1 Hydractinia symbiolongicarpus | reverse complement strand
TCAAACCTTTCTAGGAGTAGAATAGGTCGGTCAATGATGCGCTCCTCGCCGAAACGAAGAGATCTCACCTCAGCTGCAAGCAGCCTTTACTTTCATTGTGCCCGCGGGTTTCAATCACCCAAAGACTCGCACACATGTTAGACTCCTTGGTCCGTGTTTCAAGACGGGTCGCATGAAACCATATGACCGCCAACAACCTTAGCACAATGTGTGCATTCATCCCCCCGACAGCCGGCCGCAGTTCAAACGCACTGCACGCAGTCCGCTATGGTTGACAACCGACTGGGAAGAGAGAAGCCAGCCCAAAAGAGCATGTGCCGCGACGCCTCTGTCGGACCCGAGCTCGCACACCACAAGCTATAATACTGACCGAAGCCAGCTACCTTCTTGCGGGGCTCTTCGCTCGGTTCCAACAGCTGTTGACGCACGCTGCCGGGAAATGCGACAAACAACTGCTAGTGACGAACACCAACGGTCCATTCGGATCCGTAAAACGCCCGTACCAGCTGCCGATCATCTGAATCTCGACAGCGCATTGCTAATTCCATGCGCTTCCCTCCTAACGGTTTCACGTACTATTAACTTTCTTTTCAAAGTGCTTTTCATCTTTCCCTCACGGTACTTGTTCGCTATCGGTCTCGTGCCAATATTTAGCTTTAGAAGGAGTTTACCTCCCATTTTGGGCTGCATTCCCAAGCAACCCGACTCATAGAAAGCGCATCGTGAACAGTACACAGTGCCACGCACGGGATTGTCACCCTCTACGATGTGCCGTTCCAAGCAACTTGAGCACTGTGTATCCGCCTTGAAAACGCTTCTGGAGACTACAATTCGCCGTCGCAAGCAACGGAGATTTTAAGTTTGAGCTGTTCCCGCTTCACTCGCCGTTACTGAGGGAATCCTTGTTAGTTTCTTTTCCTCCGCTTATTAATATGCTTAAATTCAGCGGGTAGTCTTGTCTGATCTGAGGTCAAAAGTTGGATTGCGCATAGCGCATTGTGAAGCCGAGCCAATGTTGCGTTGAGTTCCGAGACAGAAGGACAGAAGCAAGTTGAGCCTTCCGACAGAGCGCAACGAACGCGGTCGGTTTCAAGCACATGAAGAGGCAGTCGACTCGAACGGTCGGCTGGACTCTCTATTTACACCGAAGTGTATGGATTTTAACACGACACTCAGACAGGCATGCTCCCTGGGTATCCAGAGAGCGCAATTTGCGTTCAAAGATTCGATGATTCACTGAATTCTGCAATTCACACTACTTATCGCAACTGGCTACGTTCTTCATCGATGCACGAGCCAAGAGATCCACCGTTAGAAGTTGTCACGTTTCGTTTTTTCTCTCCTGCAAACGAGGAGTAGAAGTACTGGAAATACAAGTGTGTTAAACAAATTCGGGTTTGTCGCATGCGAGGCCGATTGAAGCATCGTTTAAAACCTAAGTTACCTCGCACGCTTAAGTACAGTTCACAGTGGTTTTGTCTAATGACAAACGGTAATGATCCTTCCGCAGGTTCACCTACGGAAACCTTGTTACGACTTTTACTTCCTCTAAATGATCAAGTTTGATCAACTTTTCGGCAATCCGTCACAACCTTGCGGCCACGATGGCGCCAATCCGAAGATCTCACTAAACCATTCAATCGGTAGTAGCGACGGGCGGTGTGTACAAAGGGCAGGGACGTAATCAACGCGAGCTGATGACTCGCGCTTACTAGGAATTCCTCGTTCATGATCAATAATTGCAATGATCAATCCCCATCACGTCGGACTTTCAAAAGATTACCCAAACCTTTCGGTTAAGGTTAAGACTCGCTGAATCCGACAGTGTAGCGCGCGTGCGGCCCAGAACATCTAAGGGCATCACAGACCTGTTATTGCCTTCCTGACTTTGGTTAAACACCAACAGTCCCTCTAAGAAGTCAGTCACGATTCTTGAATCGTGTGACTATTTAGCCGGTTAAGGTCTCGTTCGTTAACGGAATTAACCAGACAAATCACTCCACCAACTAAGAACGGCCATGCACCACCACCCATAGAATCAAGAAAGGGCTCTCAACCTGTCAATCCTTACTATGTCTGGACCTGGTGAGTTTTCCCGTGTTGAGTCAAATTAAGCCGCAGGCTCCACTCCTGGTGGTGCCCTTCCGTCAATTCCTTTAAGTTTCAGCTTTGCAACCATACTTCCCCCGGAATCCAAAAACTTTGGTTTCCCGTAAGGTGCCAACGAGGTCGTTCATTAACGCCCGCTGATCCCTAGTCGACATCGTTTATGGTTAGAACTAGGACGGTATCTGATCGTCTTCGATCCTCTAACTTTCGTTCTTGATTAATGAAAACACTCTTGGCAAGTGCTTTCGCAGTTGTTCGTCTTTCGTAAATCCAAGAATTTCACCTCTGACAACGAAATACGGATGCCCCCAATTGTCCCTCTTAATCATTACTTCGGTCCTAGAAACCAACAAAATAGGACCAAAGTCCTATTCCATTATTCCATGCTCATGTATTCAAGCGATAGCCTGCTTTGAACACTCTAATTTTTTCAAAGTAAACGTCGTAAATCCTACGCACACTCAATAAAGAGCACACGCAGTCTTTGCGAAGAAGAACAAACCAGTCAGTACACACCTTGCGGCGGACCAACTGGCCCATTCCGAAATCCAACTACGAGCTTTTTAACTGCAACAACTTTAATATACGCTATTGGAGCTGGAATTACCGCGGCTGCTGGCACCAGACTTGCCCTCCAATTGATCCTCGTTAAAGGATTTAAATTGTACTCATTCCAATTGCGAAGCCTATATAGACCCCGTATCGTTATTTCTTGTCACTACCTCCCCGTGTTGGGATTGGGTAATTTTCGTGCCTGCTGCCTTCCTTAGATGTGGTAGCCGTTTCTCAGGCTCCCTCTCCGGAATCGAACCCTAATTCTCCGTCACCCGTTACAACCATGGTAAGCCACTACCTTACCATCGACAGTTGATAGGGCAGAAATTTGAATGAAACATCGCCGGCGCAAGGCCATGCGATTCGAAAAGTTATCATGAATCACCAAGAAAACGAGCCGAAACTCGCATTGGTTTTTAATCTAATAAATACATCCCTTCCAGAAGTCGGGATTTTTCGCATGTATTAGCTCTAGAATTACCACAGGTATCCATGTAGTAAAGTACAATCAAATAAACGATAACTGATTTAATGAGCCATTCGCAGTTTCACAGTACAAGTGCTTATACTTAGACATGCATGGCTTAATCTTTGAGACAAGCATATGACTACTGGCAGGATCAACCAGGTAACTACGGTCGTGAAATAGCAAGCAGCTACATTCACTTAAACACACTACAACCTGCAATACGTAACGTGTTGCAGGCGCAGGCGTTCGTATCTACAATCGTCAACGTAAAATCGTAGCCAATTCTTTAGAAATAGCTGCAATTCATACGCTTCAGAGTGTTTGCCCTTCTAC
>NC_079875.1:34195435-34197935 GCF_029227915.1 Hydractinia symbiolongicarpus | reverse complement strand
TTTGAGTTCTAGTTTTTTTAATTCGTTTTATCTATTCTTCGTGTACCTAGTGACAGAACGGTTTTAATAAAGAAGAACTGTAACATCCAAAATATGTCGTTGAAAAGAAAAACTTCAGCACGTCAAATTTCCGTGAAATAGCAGAAAATTGAAATTCAGCGGCTTATTTTGATACAAGAACAGCCTCGTTTGAGTTCTTGTTTTTTTAATTCGTTTTATCTATTCTTCGTGTACCTAGTGACGGAACGGTTTTAATAAAGAAGAACTGTAACATACAAAAAATGTCGTTGACGGGAAATAATTCAGCATGTCAAATTTCCGTGAAATAGCAGAAAACTGAAATTCAACTGCTTATTTTGATACAAGAACAGCCTCGTTTGAGTTCTAGTTTTTTTAATTCGTTTTATCTGTTCTTCGTGTACCTAGTGACAGAACGGTTTTAATAAAGAAGAACTGTAACATCCAAAATATGTCGTTGAAAAGAAAAACTTCAGCACGTCAAATTTCCGTGAAATAGCAGAAAATTGAAATTCAGCGGCTTATTTTGATACAAGAACAGCCTCGTTTGAGTTCTTGTTTTTTTAATTCGTTTTATCTATTCTTCGTGTACCTAGTGACGGAACGGTTTTAATAAAGAAGAACTGTAACATACAAAAAATGTCGTTGACGGGAAATAATTCAGCATGTCAAATTTCCGTGAAATAGCAGAAAACTGAAATTCAACTGCTTATTTTGATACAAGAACAGCCTCGTTTGAGTTCTAGTTTTTTTAATTCGTTTTATCTGTTCTTCGTGTACCTAGTGATAGAAGGGTTTTAATAAAGAGGAACTGTAACATCCAAAATATGTCGTTGAGAAGAAATACTTCAGCAGATCAAATTTCCGTAAAATAGCAGAAAATTGAAATTCAACTGCCGGTTTTGATACAATAACAGCCTCGTTTGAGTTCTAGTTTTTTTAACTCGTTTTATCTATTCTTTGTGTGCCTAGTGACAGAACGGTTTTAATAAAGAAGAACTGTAACATCCAAAATATGTCGTTGAAAAGAAATACTTCAGCACGTCAAATTTCCGTGAAATAGCAGAAAATTGAAATCCAACGGCTTATTTTGATACAAGAACAGCCTCGTTTGAGTTCTTGTTTTTTTAATTCGTTTTATCTATTCTTCGTGTACCTAGTGACAGAACGGTTTTAATAAAGAAGAACTGTAACATCAAAAATATGTCGTTGAAAAGAAATACTTCAGCACGTCAAATTTCCGTGAAATAGCAGAAAATTGAAATTCAACGGCTTATTTTGATACAAGAACAGCCTCGTTTGAGTTCTAGTTTTTTTAACACGTTTTAGATTTTTTGTAGACCTGAAGAATACATATGTAAAACTGTGAATATGAAGTACCACGAGATAACAACATCATAAAACGATGTTATGGGTCGCGAAAAATGCTAAAACGCATCTTTTTCCTTGTTAAAACAGCAATTGTGAGAAATTGGAAACGCTATGATTCTGCAACGTAAAGTCAAATGGCAATTATTTTCTCCAGGCGTTGAGAGGTTAACGTGGTGAGTATTTGTGTAAAATATTGCGTTCAATAATAATTGTGCAAGGCCAATATTGCATGTTAAACATGCCAATACGTGCGTTTTCACCAAATTAGGGAAAAATCGGAAAAATCGGAAATCCCGAACGACATGTCGGATTGGCTTTATATTTGGCACAATGAACCATCTTGACATGACAAAGGTTCACACGAATTTTTTTTCAAAAAAACGCTGACGTCAGCATTTTATTTGGCCTTGAATGTTTGACATTTTAGGGCTTCTGGACCCCCCGCAGAGCCACAAATCGGGAATTTGTGCTCCTACCCGGTTTTAGCCTGAAGTGTTTTACATATCTGCCAAAGATTTAAGAAATACCTTCAATATTTCAGAAGCTATAGCGATTTACCTGTTTTTAAAAAGACCAAAAAAAGTAAGGCCCCAAAACAGGTACTTCCGGTTGACCTTTGACCTCCAAATTTTGCATGGTAATAGATCTCCAAATTTGCTACCATGAAATTCTTGTCCGTTTTTTATAAAAATGCTGACGTCAGCAGTTAAAATTTTTTGAAATTTTAGAATTTATGAAGGTTTGACCGTGCACTTTGTGACGTCATAAGTCTTGTTCTAGCCAAAGTCACACAAAAATATTCCGCCATTTTTCTTAAAATGCCTTTGTTTATAAGTTTGCTTTTTATGATTTCGTTAAAACGTTGTAGTTACTGAGAAAAAATTGTCAAAAAATGCATGTAAGAACCGTCCTATACAAAACACACTGGACGGTTTCTATTGTCAAAAACATTAAACTGTTAATAACATGAGAACGAGGCTTTCCAGCACCAAGGTTCTACAGGCAATTTTTCTTCTTACTAAATGGCCTATCCACTGACAAATATCTGCATCTACTTTTAAATGTTTCACAAAAGTTATTACTATTATATAAGTAAAATGATGACATTATG
>NC_079875.1:34097651-34100151 GCF_029227915.1 Hydractinia symbiolongicarpus | reverse complement strand
CAAAATACGGCATAACACATAAACGGCTTGAGAAATTGAAGAAGTGAGAGGGTACGCCACACCACCAAAATTTTTTTTTTAAAAAAAAGACCCACAACCGTATCCAAAGCAGTAGCATTACCCCTAGGCCCCAGCCTAGGCTTTACCTTAACCCTGAACATAGCCCTAGTCCGTAATTCTTGCTGTAATCCATACACTTGTAATCTATACATACAGTTGTAATCGATACAGTTGTAATCCATACACCTTTAATCCATACACTTTTAATCCATACATCTGTGTCTCCAAATATTAAACCGAGGTGATAAAGATGAATGGTACAGCACGCACGCATCACCTTTTTTAAAAAAAAAGTTCAGGTAAGCACAAGATAACTGGTACTCCACGGTACAAAGCAGTTGGTTAAAAAAAGGACTTGTCACAAAGTGACAAATCTGTCGAACAGAGGCTTAATCTCAGAAGATCGTAGCACAAAGGCTACTCTACTTTTTACAATACCACGTTCTTGTTTAAGTCGTCTGCATAGGATTTATCTCTGGAAATTTTAGATTTTGATAGTTGCAGCACCTCGACGGTTTTTCTCCGACTCAGTGCATTGGGACTTAGGAACGACAGAAGCCGTTCTATTCTTGTTCGCCTAAGATTATCCAGAGGTAATTATCATTGCTTTCTAGCACGGATTCTGACTTAGAGGCGTTCAGTCATAATCCAACAGATGGTAGCTTCGCACCATTGCTTTTTCAAGCAAGTGCAAATGCCAATTGTCTGAATCTGCGGTTCCTCTCGTACTGAGCAGAATTACTATTGCAACAACACTTCATCAGTAGGGTAAAACTAACCTGTCTCACGACGGTCTAAACCCAGCTCACGTTCCCTATTAGTGGGTGAACAATCCAACACTTGGTGAATTCTGCTTCACAATGATAGGAAGAGCCGACATCGAAGGATCAAAAAGCAACGTCGCTATGAACGCTTGGCTGCCACAAGCCAGTTATTACTTAAGACTTCACCGTTTCACACATACGTATCTGATAATACTCTCTTATTAAACATAATGTCATCATTTTACTTATATAATAGTAATAACTTTTGTGAAACATTTAAAAGTAGATGCAGATATTTGTCAGTGGATAGGCCATTTAGTAAGAAGAAAAATTGCCTGTAGAACCTTGGTGCTGGAAAGCCTCGTTCTCATGTTATTAACAGTTTAATGTTTTTGACAATAGAAACCGTCCAGTGTGTTTTGTATAGGACGGTTCTTACATGCATTTTTTGACAATTTTTTCTCAGTAACTACAACGTTTTAACGAAATCATAAAAAGCAAACTTATAAACAAAGGCATTTTAAGAAAAATGGCGGAATATTTTTGTGTGACTTTGGCTAGAACCAGACTTATGACGTCACAAAGTGCACGGTCAAACCTTCATAAATTCTAAAATTTCAAAAAATTTTAACTGCTGACGTCAGCATTTTTATAAAAAACGGACAAGAATTTCATGGTAGCAAATTTGGAGATCTATTACCATGCAAAATTTGGAGGTCAAAGGTCAACCGGAAGTACCTGTTTTGGGGCCTTACTTTTTTTGGTCTTTTTAAAAACAGGTAAATCGCTATAGCTTCTGAAATATTGAAGGTATTTCTTAAATCTTTGGCAGATATGTAAAACACTTCAGGCTAAAACCGGGTAGGAGCACAAATTCCCGATTTGTGGCTCTGCGGGGGGTCCAGAAGCCCTAAAATGTCAAACATTCAAGGCCAAATAAAATGCTGACGTCAGCGTTTTTTTGAAAAAAAATTCGTGTGAACCTTTGTCATGTCAAGATGGTTCATTGTGCCAAATATAAAGCCAATCCGACATGTCGTTCGGGATTTCCGATTTTTCCGATTTTTCCCTAATTTGGTGAAAACGCACGTATTGGCATGTTTAACATGCAATATTGGCCTTGCACAATTATTATTGAACGCAATATTTTACACAAATACTCACCACGTTAACCTCTCAACGCCTGGAGAAAATAATTGCCATTTGACTTTACGTTGCAGAATCATAGCGTTTCCAATTTCTCACAATTGCTGTTTTAACAAGGAAAAAGATGCGTTTTAGCATTTTTCGCGACCCATAACATCGTTTTATGATGTTGTTATCTCGTGGTACTTCATATTCACAGTTTTACATATGTATTCTTCAGGTCTACAAAAAATCTAAAACGTGTTAAAAAAACTAGAACTCAAACGAGGCTGTTCTTGTATCAAAATAAGCCGTTGAATTTCAATTTTCTGCTATTTCACGGAAATTTGACGTGCTGAAGTATTTCTTTTCAACGACATATTTTTGATGTTACAGTTCTTCTTTATTAAAACCGTTCTGTCACTAGGTACACGAAGAATAGATAAAACGAATTAAAAAAACAAGAACTCAAACGAGGCTGTTCTTGTATCAAAATAAGCCGTTGGATTTCAATTTTCTGCTATTTCACGGAAATTTGACGTGCTGAAGTA
>NC_079875.1:34028104-34030604 GCF_029227915.1 Hydractinia symbiolongicarpus | reverse complement strand
CTACTCTACTTTTTACAATACCACGTTCTTGTTTAAGTCGTCTGCATAGGATTTATCTCTGGAAATTTTAGATTTTGATAGTTGCAGCACCTCGACGGTTTTTCTCCGACTCAGTGCATTGGGACTTAGGAACGACAGAAGCCGTTCTATTCTTGTTCGCCTAAGATTATCCAGAGGTAATTATCATTGCTTTCTAGCACGGATTCTGACTTAGAGGCGTTCAGTCATAATCCAACAGATGGTAGCTTCGCACCATTGCTTTTTCAAGCAAGTGCAAATGCCAATTGTCTGAATCTGCGGTTCCTCTCGTACTGAGCAGAATTACTATTGCAACAACACTTCATCAGTAGGGTAAAACTAACCTGTCTCACGACGGTCTAAACCCAGCTCACGTTCCCTATTAGTGGGTGAACAATCCAACACTTGGTGAATTCTGCTTCACAATGATAGGAAGAGCCGACATCGAAGGATCAAAAAGCAACGTCGCTATGAACGCTTGGCTGCCACAAGCCAGTTATTACTTAAGACTTCACCGTTTCACACATACGTATCTGATAATACTCTCTTATTAAACATAATGTCATCATTTTACTTATATAATAGTAATAACTTTTGTGAAACATTTAAAAGTAGATGCAGATATTTGTCAGTGGATAGGCCATTTAGTAAGAAGAAAAATTGCCTGTAGAACCTTGGTGCTGGAAAGCCTCGTTCTCATGTTATTAACAGTTTAATGTTTTTGACAATAGAAACCGTCCAGTGTGTTTTGTATAGGACGGTTCTTACATGCATTTTTTGACAATTTTTTCTCAGTAACTACAACGTTTTAACGAAATCATAAAAAGCAAACTTATAAACAAAGGCATTTTAAGAAAAATGGCGGAATATTTTTGTGTGACTTTGGCTAGAACCAGACTTATGACGTCACAAAGTGCACGGTCAAACCTTCATAAATTCTAAAATTTCAAAAAATTTTAACTGCTGACGTCAGCATTTTTATAAAAAACGGACAAGAATTTCATGGTAGCAAATTTGGAGATCTATTACCATGCAAAATTTGGAGGTCAAAGGTCAACCGGAAGTACCTGTTTTGGGGCCTTACTTTTTTTGGTCTTTTTAAAAACAGGTAAATCGCTATAGCTTCTGAAATATTGAAGGTATTTCTTAAATCTTTGGCAGATATGTAAAACACTTCAGGCTAAAACCGGGTAGGAGCACAAATTCCCGATTTGTGGCTCTGCGGGGGGTCCAGAAGCCCTAAAATGTCAAACATTCAAGGCCAAATAAAATGCTGACGTCAGCGTTTTTTTGAAAAAAAATTCGTGTGAACCTTTGTCATGTCAAGATGGTTCATTGTGCCAAATATAAAGCCAATCCGACATGTCGTTCGGGATTTCCGATTTTTCCGATTTTTCCCTAATTTGGTGAAAACGCACGTATTGGCATGTTTAACATGCAATATTGGCCTTGCACAATTATTATTGAACGCAATATTTTACACAAATACTCACCACGTTAACCTCTCAACGCCTGGAGAAAATAATTGCCATTTGACTTTACGTTGCAGAATCATAGCGTTTCCAATTTCTCACAATTGCTGTTTTAACAAGGAAAAAGATGCGTTTTAGCATTTTTCGCGACCCATAACATCGTTTTATGATGTTGTTATCTCGTGGTACTTCATATTCACAGTTTTACATATGTATTCTTCAGGTCTACAAAAAATCTAAAACGTGTTAAAAAAACTAGAACTCAAACGAGGCTGTTCTTGTATCAAAATAAGCCGTTGAATTTCAATTTTCTGCTATTTCACGGAAATTTGACGTGCTGAAGTATTTCTTTTCAACGACATATTTTTGATGTTACAGTTCTTCTTTATTAAAACCGTTCTGTCACTAGGTACACGAAGAATAGATAAAACGAATTAAAAAAACAAGAACTCAAACGAGGCTGTTCTTGTATCAAAATAAGCCGTTGGATTTCAATTTTCTGCTATTTCACGGAAATTTGACGTGCTGAAGTATTTCTTTTCAACGACATATTTTGGATGTTACAGTTCTTCTTTATTAAAACCGTTCTGTCACTAGGCACACAAAGAATAGATAAAACGAGTTAAAAAAACTAGAACTCAAACGAGGCTGTTATTGTATCAAAACCGGCAGTTGAATTTCAATTTTCTGCTATTTTACGGAAATTTGATCTGCTGAAGTATTTCTTCTCAACGACATATTTTGGATGTTACAGTTCCTCTTTATTAAAACCCTTCTATCACTAGGTACACGAAGAACAGATAAAACGAATTAAAAAAACTAGAACTCAAACGAGGCTGTTCTTGTATCAAAATAAGCAGTTGAATTTCAGTTTTCTGCTATTTCACGGAAATTTGACATGCTGAATTATTTCCCGTCAACGACATTTTTTGTATGTTACAGTTCTTCTTTATTAAAACCGTTCCGTCACTAGGTACACGAAGAATAGATAAAACGAATTAAAAAAACAA
>NC_079875.1:33714176-33715207 GCF_029227915.1 Hydractinia symbiolongicarpus | reverse complement strand
GTCCTGCTGTCTAGATCAACCAACACCTTTTGTGGGGTCTGATGAGCGTCGATTTAGGCGCCTTAACTCAGCGTTCGGTTCATCCCGCATCGCCAGTTCTGCTTACCAAAAATGGCCCACTAAGAACTCTCATTCTGTGCCCTACTTCAATTAAGCAAGTCGGGCTTCTTACCAATTTAAAGTTTGAGAATAGGTTAAGGTTGTTTCAACCCTAAGACCTCTAATCATTCGCTTTACCTGATAAAACTGTTCCGAGTTCCAGCTATCCTAAGGGAAACTTCGGAGGGAACCAGCTACTAGATGGTTCGATTAGTCTTTCGCCCCTATACTCAAGTTTGACGATCGATTTGCACGTCAGAATCGCTACGAGCCTCCACCAGAGTTTCCTCTGGCTTCGCCCTACTCAAGCATAGTTCACCATCTTTCGGGTCCCAACAGATGTGCTCTTACTCAAACCTTTCTAGGAGTAGAATAGGTCGGTCAATGATGCGCTCCTCGCCGAAACGAAGAGATCTCACCTCAGCTGCAAGCAGCCTTTACTTTCATTGTGCCCGCGGGTTTCAATCACCCAAAGACTCGCACACATGTTAGACTCCTTGGTCCGTGTTTCAAGACGGGTCGCATGAAACCATATGACCGCCAACAACCTTAGCACAATGTGTGCATTCATCCCCCCGACAGCCGGCCGCAGTTCAAACGCACTGCACGCAGTCCGCTATGGTTGACAACCGACTGGGAAGAGAGAAGCCAGCCCAAAAGAGCATGTGCCGCGACGCCTCTGTCGGACCCGAGCTCGCACACCACAAGCTATAATACTGACCGAAGCCAGCTACCTTCTTGCGGGGCTCTTCGCTCGGTTCCAACAGCTGTTGACGCACGCTGCCGGGAAATGCGACAAACAACTGCTAGTGACGAACACCAACGGTCCATTCGGATCCGTAAAACGCCCGTACCAGCTGCCGATCATCTGAATCTCGACAGCGCATTGCTAATTCCATGCGCTTCCCTCCTAACGGTTTCACGTACTATTA
>NC_079875.1:33533045-33535545 GCF_029227915.1 Hydractinia symbiolongicarpus | reverse complement strand
TTTAAAAAGACCAAAAAAAGTAAGGCCCCAAAACAGGTACTTCCGGTTGACCTTTGACCTCCAAATTTTGCATGGTAATAGATCTCCAAATTTGCTACCATGAAATTCTTGTCCGTTTTTTATAAAAATGCTGACGTCAGCAGTTAAAATTTTTTGAAATTTTAGAATTTATGAAGGTTTGACCGTGCACTTTGTGACGTCATAAGTCTGGTTCTAGCCAAAGTCACACAAAAATATTCCGCCATTTTTCTTAAAATGCCTTTGTTTATAAGTTTGCTTTTTATGATTTCGTTAAAACGTTGTAGTTACTGAGAAAAAATTGTCAAAAAATGCATGTAAGAACCGTCCTATACAAAACACACTGGACGGTTTCTATTGTCAAAAACATTAAACTGTTAATAACATGAGAACGAGGCTTTCCAGCACCAAGGTTCTACAGGCAATTTTTCTTCTTACTAAATGGCCTATCCACTGACAAATATCTGCATCTACTTTTAAATGTTTCACAAAAGTTATTACTATTATATAAGTAAAATGATGACATTATGTTTAATAAGAGAGTATTATCAGATACGTATGTGTGAAACGGTGAAGTCTTAAGTAATAACTGGCTTGTGGCAGCCAAGCGTTCATAGCGACGTTGCTTTTTGATCCTTCGATGTCGGCTCTTCCTATCATTGTGAAGCAGAATTCACCAAGTGTTGGATTGTTCACCCACTAATAGGGAACGTGAGCTGGGTTTAGACCGTCGTGAGACAGGTTAGTTTTACCCTACTGATGAAGTGTTGTTGCAATAGTAATTCTGCTCAGTACGAGAGGAACCGCAGATTCAGACAATTGGCATTTGCACTTGCTTGAAAAAGCAATGGTGCGAAGCTACCATCTGTTGGATTATGACTGAACGCCTCTAAGTCAGAATCCGTGCTAGAAAGCAATGATAATTACCTCTGGATAATCTTAGGCGAACAAGAATAGAACGGCTTCTGTCGTTCCTAAGTCCCAATGCACTGAGTCGGAGAAAAACCGTCGAGGTGCTGCAACTATCAAAATCTAAAATTTCCAGAGATAAATCCTATGCAGACGACTTAAACAAGAACGTGGTATTGTAAAAAGTAGAGTAGCCTTTGTGCTACGATCTTCTGAGATTAAGCCTCTGTTCGACAGATTTGTCACTTTGTGACAAGTCCTTTTTTTAACCAACTGCTTTGTACCGTGGAGTACCAGTTATCTTGTGCTTACCTGAACTTTTTTTTTAAAAAAGGTGATGCGTGCGTGCTGTACCATTCATCTTTATCACCTCGGTTTAATATTTGGAGACACAGATGTATGGATTAAAAGTGTATGGATTAAAGGTGTATGGATTACAACTGTATCGATTACAACTGTATGTATAGATTACAAGTGTATGGATTACAGCAAGAATTACGGACTAGGGCTATGTTCAGGGTTAAGGTAAAGCCTAGGCTGGGGCCTAGGGGTAATGCTACTGCTTTGGATACGGTTGTGGGTCTTTTTTTTAAAAAAAAAATTTTGGTGGTGTGGCGTACCCTCTCACTTCTTCAATTTCTCAAGCCGTTTATGTGTTATGCCGTATTTTGTTATTTTCAGGTCCCATGAGGCTTAACCGTCATAAAAATATGTTCGGAATGTTGCTGGGCCTATCAGTAACAAACGCGCATGCGTTACGGCACATTCCGGTTAACTTTAAAAAAAATCGATTTTTTTTCCTAAGTCCCCACTTTAGTGTCAGAAACTGGAAAAACGTGCTATATAATGTAGAGAGGGTAGAACAGAGAAGCAATGAGAAATGAGTGAACTCGACTAGAGTTTGGTTGTTATTGTTTCTTTGTGACACAATCTCTTATGCGTTGGTATCAGAGTTTATTTGTGTTGCTGTAAAGACTGTTGAGTTGTCATTCAGTTCTTACGGTAATACGGCTCTGGCTCAAGCAATGAAATGCAAGTCAAATTTTGTTCTTGCAGGACATTACTTATGTGTGTGCACGGGCTAACTGCTAGTCAAGTAGTAGTTTGTAGTCTCTAAAGATAGTGATATCTTTCTCATTGGTGGCTCTTGTGATGTTGGCAGATGCTGTTCAACTGATCCTGGGTTACTGAGAAGGAACGGTAGAAGGGCAAACACTCTGAAGCGTATGAATTGCAGCTATTTCTAAAGAATTGGCTACGATTTTACGTTGACGATTGTAGATACGAACGCCTGCGCCTGCAACACGTTACGTATTGCAGGTTGTAGTGTGTTTAAGTGAATGTAGCTGCTTGCTATTTCACGACCGTAGTTACCTGGTTGATCCTGCCAGTAGTCATATGCTTGTCTCAAAGATTAAGCCATGCATGTCTAAGTATAAGCACTTGTACTGTGAAACTGCGAATGGCTCATTAAATCAGTTATCGTTTATTTGATTGTACTTTACTACATGGATACCTGTGGTAATTCTAGAGCTAATACATGCGAAAAATCCCGACTTCTGGAAGGGATGTA
>NC_079875.1:33483770-33486270 GCF_029227915.1 Hydractinia symbiolongicarpus | reverse complement strand
AAGAAAAACTTCAGCACGTCAAATTTCCGTGAAATAGCAGAAAATTGAATTCAGCGGCTTATTTTGATACAAGAACAGCCTCGTTTGAGTTCTTGTTTTTTTAATTCGTTTTATCTATTCTTCGTGTACCTAGTGACGGAACGGTTTTAATAAAGAAAGAACTGTAACATACAAAAAATGTCGTTGACGGGAAATAATTCAGCATGTCAAATTTCCGTGAAATAGCAGAAAACTGAAATTCAACTGCTTATTTTGATACAAGAACAGCCTCGTTTGAGTTCTAGTTTTTTTAATTCGTTTTATCTGTTCTTCGTGTACCTAGTGACAGAACGGGTTTTAATAAAGAAGAACTGTAACATCCAAAATATGTCGTTGAAAAGAAAAACTTCAGCACGTCAAATTTCCGTGAAATAGCAGAAAATTGAAATTCATGCGGCCTTATTTTGATACAAGAACAGCCTCGTTTGAGTTCTTGTTTTTTTAATTCGTTTTATCTATTCTTCGTGTACCTAGTGACGGAACGGTTTTAATAAAGAAGAACTGTAACATACAAAAAATGTCGTTGACGGGAAATAATTCAGCATGTCAAATTTCGTGAAATAGCAGAAAACTGAAATTCAACTGCTTATTTTGATACAAGAACAGCCTCGTTTGAGTTCTAGTTTTTTAATTCGTTTTATCTGTTCTTCGTGTACCTAGTGATAGAAGGGTTTTAATAAAGAGGAACTGTAACATCCAAAATATGTCGTTGAGAAGAAATACTTCAGCAGATCAAATTTCCGTAAAATAGCAGAAAATTGAAATTCAACTGCCGGTTTTGATACAATAACAGCCTCGTTTGAGTTCTAGTTTTTTTAACTCGTTTTATCTATTCTTTGTGTGCCTAGTGACAGAACGGTTTTAATAAAGAAGAACTGTAACATCCAAAATATGTCGTTGAAAAGAAATACTTCAGCACGTCAAATTTCCGTGAAATAGCAGAAAATTGAAATCCAACGGCTTATTTTGATACAAGAACAGCCTCGTTTGAGTTCTTGTTTTTTTAATTCGTTTTATCTATTCTTCGTGTACCTAGTGACAGAACGGTTTTAATAAAGAAGAACTGTAACATCAAAAATATGTCGTTGAAAAGAAATACTTCAGCACGTCAAATTTCCGTGAAATAGCAGAAAATTGAAATTCAACGGCTTATTTTGATACAAGAACAGCCTCGTTTGAGTTCTAGTTTTTTTAACACGTTTTAGATTTTTTGTAGACCTGAAGAATACATATGTAAAACTGTGAATATGAAGTACCACGAGATAACAACATCATAAAACGATGTTATGGGTCGCGAAAAATGCTAAAACGCATCTTTTTCCTTGTTAAAACAGCAATTGTGAGAAATTGGAAACGCTATGATTCTGCAACGTAAAGTCAAATGGCAATTATTTTCTCCAGGCGTTGAGAGGTTAACGTGGTGAGTATTTGTGTAAAATATTGCGTTCAATAATAATTGTGCAAGGCCAATATTGCATGTTAAACATGCCAATACGTGCGTTTTCACCAAATTAGGGAAAAATCGGAAAAATCGGAAATCCCGAACGACATGTCGGATTGGCTTTATATTTGGCACAATGAACCATCTTGACATGACAAAGGTTCACACGAATTTTTTTTCAAAAAAACGCTGACGTCAGCATTTTATTTGGCCTTGAATGTTTGACATTTTAGGGCTTCTGGACCCCCCGCAGAGCCACAAATCGGGAATTTGTGCTCCTACCCGGTTTTAGCCTGAAGTGTTTTACATATCTGCCAAAGATTTAAGAAATACCTTCAATATTTCAGAAGCTATAGCGATTTACCTGTTTTTAAAAAGACCAAAAAAAGTAAGGCCCCAAAACAGGTACTTCCGGTTGACCTTTGACCTCCAAATTTTGCATGGTAATAGATCTCCAAATTTGCTACCATGAAATTCTTGTCCGTTTTTTATAAAAATGCTGACGTCAGCAGTTAAAATTTTTTGAAATTTTAGAATTTATGAAGGTTTGACCGTGCACTTTGTGACGTCATAAGTCTGGTTCTAGCCAAAGTCACACAAAAATATTCCGCCATTTTTCTTAAAATGCCTTTGTTTATAAGTTTGCTTTTTATGATTTCGTTAAAACGTTGTAGTTACTGAGAAAAAATTGTCAAAAAATGCATGTAAGAACCGTCCTATACAAAACACACTGGACGGTTTCTATTGTCAAAAACATTAAACTGTTAATAACATGAGAACGAGGCTTTCCAGCACCAAGGTTCTACAGGCAATTTTTCTTCTTACTAAATGGCCTATCCACTGACAAATATCTGCATCTACTTTTAAATGTTTCACAAAAGTTATTACTATTATATAAGTAAAATGATGACATTATGTTTAATAAGAGAGTATTATCAGATACGTATGTGTGAAACGGTGAAGTCTTAAGTAATAACTGGCTTGTGGCAGCCAAGCGTTCATAGCGACGTTGCTTTTTGA
>NC_079875.1:33421480-33425770 GCF_029227915.1 Hydractinia symbiolongicarpus | reverse complement strand
ATTTTCAGTATGAATACAAACTGTGAAAGCATGGCCTATCGATCCTTTAGTCTTTAGGAGTTTTAAGCTAGAGGTGTCAGAAAAGTTACCACAGGGATAAATATTACGGGGCGGATGTCCCCGCTGTCGGAACCCACCACCCAGTCCCTGTTTTCATAAACACTACAGCGCCAACTCCCTTATACATCACCCTTCATATCTCTGAAGCCCTACAGGCAGAAACGATAAAAATATTTCTCCAAGTTGACAGTTTTTGCAAAATTTATTTACGCATTAATAGTTCAGAAGTTTCGCTAATTTGTTTTATATTTCGATTGTCAAATTGTCATCGTGTACCAACTGACACAAGGCTTTCAACCACAAAACCAGAAAAACTGAAAATTAAAAGAAAGTCGCGGAACGGAAATACTTCAACACGAAAAAATTCCGTAAAATAGCCGAAAATAAAAATTCAACTGCTTATCTTGATACAATAGCGGCCTCGTTTGAGCTCTAGTTTTTTTAATACGTTTTATCTGTTCTTCGTGTACCTAGTGACAGAAGGGTTTTAACAAAGAAGAAATGTAACATACAAAAAATGTCGTTGAACGAAAATACTTCAGCCAGTCAAATTTCCGTAAATTAATGGAAAATTGAAATTCAACTGCTTATTTTGATACAAGAACAGCCTCGTTTGAGTTCTTGTTTCTTTAATACCTTTTATCTGTTCCCCGTGTACGTAGTGATAAAAGGGTTTTAATAAAGAAGAACTGTAACATACAAAAAATGTCGTTGAGAAGAAATACTTCAGCACGTCAAGTTTCCGTAAAATAACCGCAAATTGAAATTCAACTGCCCGTTTTAATACAATACCAGACTCGTTTGAGTTCTAGTTTTTTTAATTCGTTTTATCTGTTCTTCGTGTACTTAGTGACAGAAGGTTTTTAATAAAGAGGAACTGTAACATACAAAAAATGTCGTTGACGGGAAATACTTCAGCAGGTCAAATTTGCGTAAAATAATGAAAAATTGAAATTTAACTGCCTGTTTTGATACAATAACAGCCTAGTTTGAGTTCTAGTTTTTTTAATTCGTTTTATCTATTCTTCGTGTACCTAGTGACAGAACGGTTTTAATAAAGAAGAACTGTAACATCCAAAATATGTCGTTGAAAAGAAAAACTTCAGCACGTCAAATTTCCGTGAAATAGCAGAAAATTGAAATTCAGCGGCTTATTTTGATACAAGAACAGCCTCGTTTGAGTTCTTGTTTTTTTAATTCGTTTTATCTATTCTTCGTGTACCTAGTGACGGAACGGTTTTAATAAAGAAGAACTGTAACATACAAAAAATGTCGTTGACGGGAAATAATTCAGCATGTCAAATTTCCGTGAAATAGCAGAAAACTGAAATTCAACTGCTTATTTTGATACAAGAACAGCCTCGTTTGAGTTCTAGTTTTTTTAATTCGTTTTATCTGTTCTTCGTGTACCTAGTGACAGAACGGTTTTAATAAAGAAGAACTGTAACATCCAAAATATGTCGTTGAAAAGAAAAACTTCAGCACGTCAAATTTCCGTGAAATAGCAGAAAATTGAAATTCAGCGGCTTATTTTGATACAAGAACAGCCTCGTTTGAGTTCTTGTTTTTTTAATTCGTTTTATCTATTCTTCGTGTACCTAGTGACGGAACGGTTTTAATAAAGAAGAACTGTAACATACAAAAAATGTCGTTGACGGGAAATAATTCAGCATGTCAAATTTCCGTGAAATAGCAGAAAACTGAAATTCAACTGCTTATTTTGATACAAGAACAGCCTCGTTTGAGTTCTAGTTTTTTTAATTCGTTTTATCTGTTCTTCGTGTACCTAGTGATAGAAGGGTTTTAATAAAGAGGAACTGTAACATCCAAAATATGTCGTTGAGAAGAAATACTTCAGCAGATCAAATTTCCGTAAAATAGCAGAAAATTGAAATTCAACTGCCGGTTTTGATACAATAACAGCCTCGTTTGAGTTCTAGTTTTTTTAACTCGTTTTATCTATTCTTTGTGTGCCTAGTGACAGAACGGTTTTAATAAAGAAGAACTGTAACATCCAAAATATGTCGTTGAAAAGAAATACTTCAGCACGTCAAATTTCCGTGAAATAGCAGAAAATTGAAATCCAACGGCTTATTTTGATACAAGAACAGCCTCGTTTGAGTTCTTGTTTTTTTAATTCGTTTTATCTATTCTTCGTGTACCTAGTGACAGAACGGTTTTAATAAAGAAGAACTGTAACATCAAAAATATGTCGTTGAAAAGAAATACTTCAGCACGTCAAATTTCCGTGAAATAGCAGAAAATTGAAATTCAACGGCTTATTTTGATACAAGAACAGCCTCGTTTGAGTTCTAGTTTTTTTAACACGTTTTAGATTTTTTGTAGACCTGAAGAATACATATGTAAAACTGTGAATATGAAGTACCACGAGATAACAACATCATAAAACGATGTTATGGGTCGCGAAAAATGCTAAAACGCATCTTTTTCCTTGTTAAAACAGCAATTGTGAGAAATTGGAAACGCTATGATTCTGCAACGTAAAGTCAAATGGCAATTATTTTCTCCAGGCGTTGAGAGGTTAACGTGGTGAGTATTTGTGTAAAATATTGCGTTCAATAATAATTGTGCAAGGCCAATATTGCATGTTAAACATGCCAATACGTGCGTTTTCACCAAATTAGGGAAAAATCGGAAAAATCGGAAATCCCGAACGACATGTCGGATTGGCTTTATATTTGGCACAATGAACCATCTTGACATGACAAAGGTTCACACGAATTTTTTTTCAAAAAAACGCTGACGTCAGCATTTTATTTGGCCTTGAATGTTTGACATTTTAGGGCTTCTGGACCCCCCGCAGAGCCACAAATCGGGAATTTGTGCTCCTACCCGGTTTTAGCCTGAAGTGTTTTACATATCTGCCAAAGATTTAAGAAATACCTTCAATATTTCAGAAGCTATAGCGATTTACCTGTTTTTAAAAAGACCAAAAAAAGTAAGGCCCCAAAACAGGTACTTCCGGTTGACCTTTGACCTCCAAATTTTGCATGGTAATAGATCTCCAAATTTGCTACCATGAAATTCTTGTCCGTTTTTTATAAAAATGCTGACGTCAGCAGTTAAAATTTTTTGAAATTTTAGAATTTATGAAGGTTTGACCGTGCACTTTGTGACGTCATAAGTCTGGTTCTAGCCAAAGTCACACAAAAATATTCCGCCATTTTTCTTAAAATGCCTTTGTTTATAAGTTTGCTTTTTATGATTTCGTTAAAACGTTGTAGTTACTGAGAAAAAATTGTCAAAAAATGCATGTAAGAACCGTCCTATACAAAACACACTGGACGGTTTCTATTGTCAAAAACATTAAACTGTTAATAACATGAGAACGAGGCTTTCCAGCACCAAGGTTCTACAGGCAATTTTTCTTCTTACTAAATGGCCTATCCACTGACAAATATCTGCATCTACTTTTAAATGTTTCACAAAAGTTATTACTATTATATAAGTAAAATGATGACATTATGTTTAATAAGAGAGTATTATCAGATACGTATGTGTGAAACGGTGAAGTCTTAAGTAATAACTGGCTTGTGGCAGCCAAGCGTTCATAGCGACGTTGCTTTTTGATCCTTCGATGTCGGCTCTTCCTATCATTGTGAAGCAGAATTCACCAAGTGTTGGATTGTTCACCCACTAATAGGGAACGTGAGCTGGGTTTAGACCGTCGTGAGACAGGTTAGTTTTACCCTACTGATGAAGTGTTGTTGCAATAGTAATTCTGCTCAGTACGAGAGGAACCGCAGATTCAGACAATTGGCATTTGCACTTGCTTGAAAAAGCAATGGTGCGAAGCTACCATCTGTTGGATTATGACTGAACGCCTCTAAGTCAGAATCCGTGCTAGAAAGCAATGATAATTACCTCTGGATAATCTTAGGCGAACAAGAATAGAACGGCTTCTGTCGTTCCTAAGTCCCAATGCACTGAGTCGGAGAAAAACCGTCGAGGTGCTGCAACTATCAAAATCTAAAATTTCCAGAGATAAATCCTATGCAGACGACTTAAACAAGAACGTGGTATTGTAAAAAGTAGAGTAGCCTTTGTGCTACGATCTTCTGAGATTAAGCCTCTGTTCGACAGATTTGTCACTTTGTGACAAGTCCTTTTTTTAACCAACTGCTTTGTACCGTGGAGTACCAGTTATCTTGTGCTTACCTGAACTTTTTTTTTAAAAAAGGTGATGCGTGCGTGCTGTACCATTCATCT
>NC_079875.1:33370977-33373477 GCF_029227915.1 Hydractinia symbiolongicarpus | reverse complement strand
ACAGCCTCGTTTGAGTTCTAGTTTTTTTAATTCGTTTTATCTGTTCTTCGTGTACCTAGTGATAGAAGGGTTTTAATAAAGAGGAACTGTAACATCCAAAATATGTCGTTGAGAAGAAATACTTCAGCAGATCAAATTTCCGTAAAATAGCAGAAAATTGAAATTCAACTGCCGGTTTTGATACAATACAGCCTCGTTTGAGTTCTAGTTTTTTTAACTCGTTTTATCTATTCTTTGTGTGCCTAGTGACAGAACGGTTTTAATAAAGAAGAACTGTAACATCCAAAATATGTCGTTGAAAAGAAATACTTCAGCACGTCAAATTTCCGTGAAATAGCAGAAAATTGAAATCCAACGGCTTATTTTGATACAAGAACAGCCTCGTTTGAGTTCTTGTTTTTTTAATTCGTTTTATCTATTCTTCGTGTACCTAGTGACAGAACGGTTTTAATAAGAAGAACTGTAACATCAAAAATATGTCGTTGAAAAGAAATACTTCAGCACGTCAAATTCCGTGAAATAGCAGAAAATTGAAATTCAACGGCTTATTTTGATACAAGAACAGCCTCGTTTGAGTTCTAGTTTTTTTAACACGTTTTAGATTTTTTGTAGACCTGAAGAATACATATGTAAAACTGTGAATATGAAGTACCACGAGATAACAACATCATAAAACGATGTTATGGGTCGCGAAAAATGCTAAAACGCATCTTTTTCCTTGTTAAAACAGCAATTGTGAGAAATTGGAAACGCTATGATTCTGCAACGTAAAGTCAAATGGCAATTATTTTCTCCAGGCGTTGAGAGGTTAACGTGGTGAGTATTTGTGTAAAATATTGCGTTCAATAATAATTGTGCAAGGCCAATATTGCATGTTAAACATGCCAATACGTGCGTTTTCACCAAATTAGGGAAAAATCGGAAAAAATCGGAAATCCGAACGACATGTCGGATTGGCTTTATATTTGGCACAATGAACCATCTTGACATGACAAAGGTTCACACGAATTTTTTTTCAAAAAAACGCTGACGTCAGCATTTTATTTGGCCTTGAATGTTTGACATTTTAGGGCTTCTGGACCCCCCGCAGAGCCACAAATCGGGAATTTGTGCTCCTACCCGGTTTTAGCCTGAAGTGTTTTACATATCTGCCAAAGATTTAAGAAATACCTTCAATATTTCAGAAGCTATAGCGATTTACCTGTTTTTAAAAAGACCAAAAAAAGTAAGGCCCCAAAACAGGTACTTCGGTTGACCTTTGACCTCCAAATTTTGCATGGTAATAGATCTCCAAATTTGCTACCATGAAATTCTTGTCCGTTTTTTATAAAATGCTGACGTCAGCAGTTAAAATTTTTTGAAATTTTAGAATTTATGAAGGTTTGACCGTGCACTTTGTGACGTCATAAGTCTGGTTCTAGCCAAGTCACACAAAAATATTCCGCCATTTTTCTTAAATGCCTTTGTTTATAAGTTTGCTTTTTATGATTTCGTTAAAACGTTGTAGTTACTGAGAAAAAATTGTCAAAAAATGCATGTAAGAACCGTCCTATACAAAACACACTGACGGTTTCTATTGTCAAAAACATTAAACTGTTAATAACATGAGAACGAGGCTTTCCAGCACCAAGGTTCTACAGGCAATTTTTCTTCTTACTAAATGGCCTATCCACTGACAAATATCTGCATCTACTTTTAAATGTTTCACAAAAGTTATTACTATTATATAAGTAAAATGATGACATTATGTTTAATAGAGAGTATTATCAGATACGTATGTGTGAAACGGTGAAGTCTTAAGTAATAACTGGCTTGTGGCAGCCAAGCGTTCATAGCGACGTTGCTTTTTGATCCTTCGATGTCGGCTCTTCCTATCATTGTGAAGCAGAATTCACCAAGTGTTGGATTGTTCACCCACTAATAGGGAACGTGAGCTGGGTTTAGACCGTCGTGAGACAGGTTAGTTTTACCCTACTGATGAAGTGTTGTTGCAATAGTAATTCTGCTCAGTACGAGAGGAACCGCAGATTCAGACAATTGGCATTTGCACTTGCTTGAAAAAGCAATGGTGCGAAGCTACCATCTGTTGGATTATGACTGAACGCCTCTAAGTCAGAATCCGTGCTAGAAAGCAATGATAATTACCTCTGGATAATCTTAGGCGAACAAGAATAGAACGGCTTCTGTCGTTCCTAAGTCCCAATGCACTGAGTCGGAGAAAAACCGTCGAGGTGCTGCAACTATCAAAATCTAAAATTTCCAGAGATAAATCCTATGCAGACGACTTAAACAAGAACGTGGTATTGTAAAAAGTAGAGTAGCCTTTGTGCTACGATCTTCTGAGATTAAGCCTCTGTTCGACAGATTTGTCACTTTGTGACAAGTCCTTTTTTTAACCAACTGCTTTGTACCGTGGAGTACCAGTTATCTTGTGCTTACCTGAACTTTTTTTTTAAAAAAGGTGATGCGTGCGTGCTGTACCATTCATCTTTATCACCTC
>NC_079875.1:33339272-33340477 GCF_029227915.1 Hydractinia symbiolongicarpus | reverse complement strand
AGTAATAACTTTTGTGAAACATTTAAAAGTAGATGCAGATATTTGTCAGTGGATAGGCCATTTAGTAAGAAGAAAAATTGCCTGTAGAACCTTGGTGCTGGAAAGCCTCGTTCTCATGTTATTAACAGTTTAATGTTTTTGACAATAGAAACCGTCCAGTGTGTTTTGTATAGGACGGTTCTTACATGCATTTTTTGACAATTTTTTCTCAGTAACTACAACGTTTTAACGAAATCATAAAAAGCAAACTTATAAACAAAGGCATTTTAAGAAAAATGGCGGAATATTTTTGTGTGACTTTGGCTAGAACCAGACTTATGACGTCACAAAGTGCACGGTCAAACCTTCATAAATTCTAAAATTTCAAAAAATTTTAACTGCTGACGTCAGCATTTTTATAAAAAACGGACAAGAATTTCATGGTAGCAAATTTGGAGATCTATTACCATGCAAAATTTGGAGGTCAAAGGTCAACCGGAAGTACCTGTTTTGGGGCCTTACTTTTTTTGGTCTTTTTAAAAACAGGTAAATCGCTATAGCTTCTGAAATATTGAAGGTATTTCTTAAATCTTTGGCAGATATGTAAAACACTTCAGGCTAAAACCGGGTAGGAGCACAAATTCCCGATTTGTGGCTCTGCGGGGGGTCCAGAAGCCCTAAAATGTCAAACATTCAAGGCCAAATAAAATGCTGACGTCAGCGTTTTTTTGAAAAAAAATTCGTGTGAACCTTTGTCATGTCAAGATGGTTCATTGTGCCAAATATAAAGCCAATCCGACATGTCGTTCGGGATTTCCGATTTTTCCGATTTTTCCCTAATTTGGTGAAAACGCACGTATTGGCATGTTTAACATGCAATATTGGCCTTGCACAATTATTATTGAACGCAATATTTTACACAAATACTCACCACGTTAACCTCTCAACGCCTGGAGAAAATAATTGCCATTTGACTTTACGTTGCAGAATCATAGCGTTTCCAATTTCTCACAATTGCTGTTTTAACAAGGAAAAAGATGCGTTTTAGCATTTTTCGCGACCCATAACATCGTTTTATGATGTTGTTATCTCGTGGTACTTCATATTCACAGTTTTACATATGTATTCTTCAGGTCTACAAAAAATCTAAAACGTGTTAAAAAAACTAGAACTCAAACGAGGCTGTTCTTGTATCAAAATAAGCCGTTGAATTTCAATTTTCTGCT
>NC_079875.1:33103771-33106271 GCF_029227915.1 Hydractinia symbiolongicarpus | reverse complement strand
CTACCTTACCATCGACAGTTGATAGGGCAGAAATTTGAATGAAACATCGCCGGCGCAAGGCCATGCGATTCGAAAAGTTATCATGAATCACCAAGAAAACGAGCCGAAACTCGCATTGGTTTTTAATCTAATAAATACATCCCTTCCAGAAGTCGGGATTTTTCGCATGTATTAGCTCTAGAATTACCACAGGTATCCATGTAGTAAAGTACAATCAAATAAACGATAACTGATTTAATGAGCCATTCGCAGTTTCACAGTACAAGTGCTTATACTTAGACATGCATGGCTTAATCTTTGAGACAAGCATATGACTACTGGCAGGATCAACCAGGTAACTACGGTCGTGAAATAGCAAGCAGCTACATTCACTTAAACACACTACAACCTGCAATACGTAACGTGTTGCAGGCGCAGGCGTTCGTATCTACAATCGTCAACGTAAAATCGTAGCCAATTCTTTAGAAATAGCTGCAATTCATACGCTTCAGAGTGTTTGCCCTTCTACCGTTCCTTCTCAGTAACCCAGGATCAGTTGAACAGCATCTGCCAACATCACAAGAGCCACCAATGAGAAAGATATCACTATCTTTAGAGACTACAAACTACTACTTGACTAGCAGTTAGCCCGTGCACACACATAAGTAATGTCCTGCAAGAACAAAATTTGACTTGCATTTCATTGCTTGAGCCAGAGCCGTATTACCGTAAGAACTGAATGACAACTCAACAGTCTTTACAGCAACACAAATAAACTCTGATACCAACGCATAAGAGATTGTGTCACAAAGAAACAATAACAACCAAACTCTAGTCGAGTTCACTCATTTCTCATTGCTTCTCTGTTCTACCCTCTCTACATTATATAGCACGTTTTTCCAGTTTCTGACACTAAAGTGGGGACTTAGGAAAAAAAATCGATTTTTTTTAAAGTTAACCGGAATGTGCCGTAACGCATGCGCGTTTGTTACTGATAGGCCCAGCAACATTCCGAACATATTTTTATGACGGTTAAGCCTCATGGGACCTGAAAATAACAAAATACGGCATAACACATAAACGGCTTGAGAAATTGAAGAAGTGAGAGGGTACGCCACACCACCAAAATTTTTTTTTAAAAAAAAGACCCACAACCGTATCCAAAGCAGTAGCATTACCCCTAGGCCCCAGCCTAGGCTTTACCTTAACCCTGAACATAGCCCTAGTCCGTAATTCTTGCTGTAATCCATACACTTGTAATCTATACATACAGTTGTAATCGATACAGTTGTAATCCATACACCTTTAATCCATACACTTTTAATCCATACATCTGTGTCTCCAAATATTAAACCGAGGTGATAAAGATGAATGGTACAGCACGCACGCATCACCTTTTTTAAAAAAAAAGTTCAGGTAAGCACAAGATAACTGGTACTCCACGGTACAAAGCAGTTGGTTAAAAAAAGGACTTGTCACAAAGTGACAAATCTGTCGAACAGAGGCTTAATCTCAGAAGATCGTAGCACAAAGGCTACTCTACTTTTTACAATACCACGTTCTTGTTTAAGTCGTCTGCATAGGATTTATCTCTGGAAATTTTAGATTTTGATAGTTGCAGCACCTCGACGGTTTTTCTCCGACTCAGTGCATTGGGACTTAGGAACGACAGAAGCCGTTCTATTCTTGTTCGCCTAAGATTATCCAGAGGTAATTATCATTGCTTTCTAGCACGGATTCTGACTTAGAGGCGTTCAGTCATAATCCAACAGATGGTAGCTTCGCACCATTGCTTTTTCAAGCAAGTGCAAATGCCAATTGTCTGAATCTGCGGTTCCTCTCGTACTGAGCAGAATTACTATTGCAACAACACTTCATCAGTAGGGTAAAACTAACCTGTCTCACGACGGTCTAAACCCAGCTCACGTTCCCTATTAGTGGGTGAACAATCCAACACTTGGTGAATTCTGCTTCACAATGATAGGAAGAGCCGACATCGAAGGATCAAAAAGCAACGTCGCTATGAACGCTTGGCTGCCACAAGCCAGTTATTACTTAAGACTTCACCGTTTCACACATACGTATCTGATAATACTCTCTTATTAAACATAATGTCATCATTTTACTTATATAATAGTAATAACTTTTGTGAAACATTTAAAAGTAGATGCAGATATTTGTCAGTGGATAGGCCATTTAGTAAGAAGAAAAATTGCCTGTAGAACCTTGGTGCTGGAAAGCCTCGTTCTCATGTTATTAACAGTTTAATGTTTTTGACAATAGAAACCGTCCAGTGTGTTTTGTATAGGACGGTTCTTACATGCATTTTTTGACAATTTTTTCTCAGTAACTACAACGTTTTAACGAAATCATAAAAAGCAAACTTATAAACAAAGGCATTTTAAGAAAAATGGCGGAATATTTTTGTGTGACTTTGGCTAGAACCAGACTTATGACGTCACAAAGTGCACGGTCAAACCTTCATAAATTCTAAAATTTCAAAAAATTTTAACTGCTGACG
>NC_079875.1:33035935-33037832 GCF_029227915.1 Hydractinia symbiolongicarpus | reverse complement strand
TACCTGTTTTTAAAAAGGACCAAAAAAAGTAAGGCCCCAAAACAGGTACTTCCGGTTGACCTTTGAGCCTCCAAATTTTGCGATGGTAATAGATCTCCAAATTTGCTACCGATGAAATTCGTTGTGCCCTAATTTAATAAGAAAATGCTGACGTCAGCAGTTAAAATTTTTTGAAATTTTAGAATTTATGAAGGTTTGACCGTGCACTTTGTGACGTCATAAGTCTGGTTCTAGCCAAAGTCACACAAAAATATTCCGCCATTTTTCTTAAAATGCCTTTGTTTATAAGTTTGCTTTTTATGATTTCGTTAAAACGTTGTAGTTACTGAGAAAAAATTGTCAAAAAATGCATGTAAGAACCGTCCTATACAAAACACACTGGACGGTTTCTATTGTCAAAAACATTAAACTGTTAATAACATGAGAACGAGGCTTTCCAGCACCAAGGTTCTACAGGCAATTTTTCTTCTTACTAAATGGCCTATCCACTGACAAATATCTGCATCTACTTTTAAATGTTTCACAAAAGTTATTACTATTATATAAGTAAAATGATGACATTATGTTTAATAAGAGAGTATTATCAGATACGTATGTGTGAAACGGTGAAGTCTTAAGTAATAACTGGCTTGTGGCAGCCAAGCGTTCATAGCGACGTTGCTTTTTGATCCTTCGATGTCGGCTCTTCCTATCATTGTGAAGCAGAATTCACCAAGTGTTGGATTGTTCACCCACTAATAGGGAACGTGAGCTGGGTTTAGACCGTCGTGAGACAGGTTAGTTTTACCCTACTGATGAAGTGTTGTTGCAATAGTAATTCTGCTCAGTACGAGAGGAACCGCAGATTCAGACAATTGGCATTTGCACTTGCTTGAAAAAGCAATGGTGCGAAGCTACCATCTGTTGGATTATGACTGAACGCCTCTAAGTCAGAATCCGTGCTAGAAAGCAATGATAATTACCTCTGGATAATCTTAGGCGAACAAGAATAGAACGGCTTCTGTCGTTCCTAAGTCCCAATGCACTGAGTCGGAGAAAAACCGTCGAGGTGCTGCAACTATCAAAATCTAAAATTTCCAGAGATAAATCCTATGCAGACGACTTAAACAAGAACGTGGTATTGTAAAAAGTAGAGTAGCCTTTGTGCTACGATCTTCTGAGATTAAGCCTCTGTTCGACAGATTTGTCACTTTGTGACAAGTCCTTTTTTTAACCAACTGCTTTGTACCGTGGAGTACCAGTTATCTTGTGCTTACCTGAACTTTTTTTTTAAAAAAGGTGATGCGTGCGTGCTGTACCATTCATCTTTATCACCTCGGTTTAATATTTGGAGACACAGATGTATGGATTAAAAGTGTATGGATTAAAGGTGTATGGATTACAACTGTATCGATTACAACTGTATGTATAGATTACAAGTGTATGGATTACAGCAAGAATTACGGACTAGGGCTATGTTCAGGGTTAAGGTAAAGCCTAGGCTGGGGCCTAGGGGTAATGCTACTGCTTTGGATACGGTTGTGGGTCTTTTTTTTAAAAAAAAAATTTTGGTGGTGTGGCGTACCCTCTCACTTCTTCAATTTCTCAAGCCGTTTATGTGTTATGCCGTATTTTGTTATTTTCAGGTCCCATGAGGCTTAACCGTCATAAAAATATGTTCGGAATGTTGCTGGGCCTATCAGTAACAAACGCGCATGCGTTACGGCACATTCCGGTTAACTTTAAAAAAAATCGATTTTTTTTCCTAAGTCCCCACTTTAGTGTCAGAAACTGGAAAAACGTGCTATATAATGTAGAGAGGGTAGAACAGAGAAGCAATGAGAAATGAGTGAACTCGACTAGAGTTTGGTTGTTATTGTTTCTTTGTGACACAATCTCTTATGCGTTGGTATCAGAG
>NC_079875.1:32985230-32987730 GCF_029227915.1 Hydractinia symbiolongicarpus | reverse complement strand
CGGTACAAAGCAGTTGGTTAAAAAAAGGACTTGTCACAAAGTGACAAATCTGTCGAACAGAGGCTTAATCTCAGAAGATCGTAGCACAAAGGCTACTCTACTTTTTACAATACCACGTTCTTGTTTAAGTCGTCTGCATAGGATTTATCTCTGGAAATTTTAGATTTTGATAGTTGCAGCACCTCGACGGTTTTTCTCCGACTCAGTGCATTGGGACTTAGGAACGACAGAAGCCGTTCTATTCTTGTTCGCCTAAGATTATCCAGAGGTAATTATCATTGCTTTCTAGCACGGATTCTGACTTAGAGGCGTTCAGTCATAATCCAACAGATGGTAGCTTCGCACCATTGCTTTTTCAAGCAAGTGCAAATGCCAATTGTCTGAATCTGCGGTTCCTCTCGTACTGAGCAGAATTACTATTGCAACAACACTTCATCAGTAGGGTAAAACTAACCTGTCTCACGACGGTCTAAACCCAGCTCACGTTCCCTATTAGTGGGTGAACAATCCAACACTTGGTGAATTCTGCTTCACAATGATAGGAAGAGCCGACATCGAAGGATCAAAAAGCAACGTCGCTATGAACGCTTGGCTGCCACAAGCCAGTTATTACTTAAGACTTCACCGTTTCACACATACGTATCTGATAATACTCTCTTATTAAACATAATGTCATCATTTTACTTATATAATAGTAATAACTTTTGTGAAACATTTAAAAGTAGATGCAGATATTTGTCAGTGGATAGGCCATTTAGTAAGAAGAAAAATTGCCTGTAGAACCTTGGTGCTGGAAAGCCTCGTTCTCATGTTATTAACAGTTTAATGTTTTTGACAATAGAAACCGTCCAGTGTGTTTTGTATAGGACGGTTCTTACATGCATTTTTTGACAATTTTTTCTCAGTAACTACAACGTTTTAACGAAATCATAAAAAGCAAACTTATAAACAAAGGCATTTTAAGAAAAATGGCGGAATATTTTTGTGTGACTTTGGCTAGAACCAGACTTATGACGTCACAAAGTGCACGGTCAAACCTTCATAAATTCTAAAATTTCAAAAAATTTTAACTGCTGACGTCAGCATTTTTATAAAAAACGGACAAGAATTTCATGGTAGCAAATTTGGAGATCTATTACCATGCAAAATTTGGAGGTCAAAGGTCAACCGGAAGTACCTGTTTTGGGGCCTTACTTTTTTTGGTCTTTTTAAAAACAGGTAAATCGCTATAGCTTCTGAAATATTGAAGGTATTTCTTAAATCTTTGGCAGATATGTAAAACACTTCAGGCTAAAACCGGGTAGGAGCACAAATTCCCGATTTGTGGCTCTGCGGGGGGTCCAGAAGCCCTAAAATGTCAAACATTCAAGGCCAAATAAAATGCTGACGTCAGCGTTTTTTTGAAAAAAAATTCGTGTGAACCTTTGTCATGTCAAGATGGTTCATTGTGCCAAATATAAAGCCAATCCGACATGTCGTTCGGGATTTCCGATTTTTCCGATTTTTCCCTAATTTGGTGAAAACGCACGTATTGGCATGTTTAACATGCAATATTGGCCTTGCACAATTATTATTGAACGCAATATTTTACACAAATACTCACCACGTTAACCTCTCAACGCCTGGAGAAAATAATTGCCATTTGACTTTACGTTGCAGAATCATAGCGTTTCCAATTTCTCACAATTGCTGTTTTAACAAGGAAAAAGATGCGTTTTAGCATTTTTCGCGACCCATAACATCGTTTTATGATGTTGTTATCTCGTGGTACTTCATATTCACAGTTTTACATATGTATTCTTCAGGTCTACAAAAAATCTAAAACGTGTTAAAAAAACTAGAACTCAAACGAGGCTGTTCTTGTATCAAAATAAGCCGTTGAATTTCAATTTTCTGCTATTTCACGGAAATTTGACGTGCTGAAGTATTTCTTTTCAACGACATATTTTTGATGTTACAGTTCTTCTTTATTAAAACCGTTCTGTCACTAGGTACACGAAGAATAGATAAAACGAATTAAAAAAACAAGAACTCAAACGAGGCTGTTCTTGTATCAAAATAAGCCGTTGGATTTCAATTTTCTGCTATTTCACGGAAATTTGACGTGCTGAAGTATTTCTTTTCAACGACATATTTTGGATGTTACAGTTCTTCTTTATTAAAACCGTTCTGTCACTAGGCACACAAAGAATAGATAAAACGAGTTAAAAAAACTAGAACTCAAACGAGGCTGTTATTGTATCAAAACCGGCAGTTGAATTTCAATTTTCTGCTATTTTACGGAAATTTGATCTGCTGAAGTATTTCTTCTCAACGACATATTTTGGATGTTACAGTTCCTCTTTATTAAAACCCTTCTATCACTAGGTACACGAAGAACAGATAAAACGAATTAAAAAAACTAGAACTCAAACGAGGCTGTTCTTGTATCAAAATAAGCAGTTGAATTTCAGTTTTCTGCTATTTCACGGAAATTTGACATGCTGAATTATTTCCCGTC
>NC_079875.1:32864699-32867199 GCF_029227915.1 Hydractinia symbiolongicarpus | reverse complement strand
GGAACTGTAACATCCAAAATATGTCGTTGAGAAGAAATACTTCAGCAGATCAAATTTCCGTAAAATAGCAGAAAATTGAAATTCAACTGCCGGTTTTGATACAATAACAGCCTCGTTTGAGTTCTAGTTTTTTTAACTCGTTTTATCTATTCTTTGTGTGCCTAGTGACAGAACGGTTTTAATAAAGAAGAACTGTAACATCCAAAATATGTCGTTGAAAAGAAATACTTCAGCACGTCAAATTTCCGTGAAATAGCAGAAAATTGAAATCCAACGGCTTATTTTGATACAAGAACAGCCTCGTTTGAGTTCTTGTTTTTTTAATTCGTTTTATCTATTCTTCGTGTACCTAGTGACAGAACGGTTTTAATAAAGAAGAACTGTAACATCAAAAATATGTCGTTGAAAAGAAATACTTCAGCACGTCAAATTTCCGTGAAATAGCAGAAAATTGAAATTCAACGGCTTATTTTGATACAAGAACAGCCTCGTTTGAGTTCTAGTTTTTTTAACACGTTTTAGATTTTTTGTAGACCTGAAGAATACATATGTAAAACTGTGAATATGAAGTACCACGAGATAACAACATCATAAAACGATGTTATGGGTCGCGAAAAATGCTAAAACGCATCTTTTTCCTTGTTAAAACAGCAATTGTGAGAAATTGGAAACGCTATGATTCTGCAACGTAAAGTCAAATGGCAATTATTTTCTCCAGGCGTTGAGAGGTTAACGTGGTGAGTATTTGTGTAAAATATTGCGTTCAATAATAATTGTGCAAGGCCAATATTGCATGTTAAACATGCCAATACGTGCGTTTTCACCAAAAATTAGGGAAAAATCGGAAAAATCGGAAATCCCGAACGACATGTCGGATTGGCTTTATATTTGGCACAATGAACCATCTTGACATGACAAAGGTTCACACGAATTTTTTTTCAAAAAAACGCTGACGTCAGCATTTTATTTGGCCTTGAATGTTTGACATTTTAGGGCTTCTGGACCCCCCGCAGAGCCACAAATCGGGAATTTGTGCTCCTACCCGGTTTTAGCCTGAAGTGTTTTACATATCTGCCAAAGATTTAAGAAATACCTTCAATATTTCAGAAGCTATAGCGATTTACCTGTTTTTAAAAAGACCAAAAAAAGTAAGGCCCCAAAACAGGTACTTCCGGTTGACCTTTGACCTCCAAATTTTGCATGGTAATAGATCTCCAAATTTGCTACCATGAAATTCTTGTCCGTTTTTTATAAAAATGCTGACGTCAGCAGTTAAAATTTTTTGAAATTTTAGAATTTATGAAGGTTTGACCGTGCACTTTGTGACGTCATAAGTCTGGTTCTAGCCAAAGTCACACAAAAATATTCCGCCATTTTTCTTAAAATGCCTTTGTTTATAAGTTTGCTTTTTATGATTTCGTTAAAACGTTGTAGTTACTGAGAAAAAATTGTCAAAAAATGCATGTAAGAACCGTCCTATACAAAACACACTGGACGGTTTCTATTGTCAAAAACATTAAACTGTTAATAACATGAGAACGAGGCTTTCCAGCACCAAGGTTCTACAGGCAATTTTTCTTCTTACTAAATGGCCTATCCACTGACAAATATCTGCATCTACTTTTAAATGTTTCACAAAAGTTATTACTATTATATAAGTAAAATGATGACATTATGTTTAATAAGAGAGTATTATCAGATACGTATGTGTGAAACGGTGAAGTCTTAAGTAATAACTGGCTTGTGGCAGCCAAGCGTTCATAGCGACGTTGCTTTTTGATCCTTCGATGTCGGCTCTTCCTATCATTGTGAAGCAGAATTCACCAAGTGTTGGATTGTTCACCCACTAATAGGGAACGTGAGCTGGGTTTAGACCGTCGTGAGACAGGTTAGTTTTACCCTACTGATGAAGTGTTGTTGCAATAGTAATTCTGCTCAGTACGAGAGGAACCGCAGATTCAGACAATTGGCATTTGCACTTGCTTGAAAAAGCAATGGTGCGAAGCTACCATCTGTTGGATTATGACTGAACGCCTCTAAGTCAGAATCCGTGCTAGAAAGCAATGATAATTACCTCTGGATAATCTTAGGCGAACAAGAATAGAACGGCTTCTGTCGTTCCTAAGTCCCAATGCACTGAGTCGGAGAAAAACCGTCGAGGTGCTGCAACTATCAAAATCTAAAATTTCCAGAGATAAATCCTATGCAGACGACTTAAACAAGAACGTGGTATTGTAAAAAGTAGAGTAGCCTTTGTGCTACGATCTTCTGAGATTAAGCCTCTGTTCGACAGATTTGTCACTTTGTGACAAGTCCTTTTTTTAACCAACTGCTTTGTACCGTGGAGTACCAGTTATCTTGTGCTTACCTGAACTTTTTTTTTAAAAAAGGTGATGCGTGCGTGCTGTACCATTCATCTTTATCACCTCGGTTTAATATTTGGAGACACAGATGTATGGATTAAAAGTGTATGGATTAAAGGTGTATGGATTACAACTGT
>NC_079875.1:32840155-32841699 GCF_029227915.1 Hydractinia symbiolongicarpus | reverse complement strand
AAATGAGAACTCTTCCCAGGGCTCCTGCCGACGTCTCCGAGTTCAGTTGCGTTACCGCACGTCCACCCCCGAAGGAATGGAATATCCACGTCCTGGTTCGGGAATATTAACCCGATTCCCTTTCGATAAACGGTCCGAGATCGGACACTTTGAAACGGAGTTTCCCTATCTCTTAGGATCGACTAACCCATGTCCAACTGCTGTTCACATGGAACCTTTCTCCACTTCGGTCTTCAAAGTTCTCATTTGAATATTTGCTACTACCACCAAGATCTTCACTAGAGGCCGTTTCACCCAGGCTCACGCCAAAGGCTGCGTCACGACCCCCACGCCCTCCTACTCGTCAAAGCTTAGCTACTTACTTTGACGGCTGAGTATAGGCACGACGCTTAAGCGCCATCCATTTTCAGGGCTAGTTGATTCGGCAGGTGTGTTGTTACACACTCCTTAGCGGATTCCGACTTCCATGGCCACCGTCCTGCTGTCTAGATCAACCAACACCTTTTGTGGGGTCTGATGAGCGTCGATTTAGGCGCCTTAACTCAGCGTTCGGTTCATCCCGCATCGCCAGTTCTGCTTACCAAAAATGGCCCACTAAGAACTCTCATTCTGTGCCCTACTTCAATTAAGCAAGTCGGGCTTCTTACCAATTTAAAGTTTGAGAATAGGTTAAGGTTGTTTCAACCCTAAGACCTCTAATCATTCGCTTTACCTGATAAAACTGTTCCGAGTTCCAGCTATCCTAAGGGAAACTTCGGAGGGAACCAGCTACTAGATGGTTCGATTAGTCTTTCGCCCCTATACTCAAGTTTGACGATCGATTTGCACGTCAGAATCGCTACGAGCCTCCACCAGAGTTTCCTCTGGCTTCGCCCTACTCAAGCATAGTTCACCATCTTTCGGGTCCCAACAGATGTGCTCTTACTCAAACCTTTCTAGGAGTAGAATAGGTCGGTCAATGATGCGCTCCTCGCCGAAACGAAGAGATCTCACCTCAGCTGCAAGCAGCCTTTACTTTCATTGTGCCCGCGGGTTTCAATCACCCAAAGACTCGCACACATGTTAGACTCCTTGGTCCGTGTTTCAAGACGGGTCGCATGAAACCATATGACCGCCAACAACCTTAGCACAATGTGTGCATTCATCCCCCCGACAGCCGGCCGCAGTTCAAACGCACTGCACGCAGTCCGCTATGGTTGACAACCGACTGGGAAGAGAGAAGCCAGCCCAAAAGAGCATGTGCCGCGACGCCTCTGTCGGACCCGAGCTCGCACACCACAAGCTATAATACTGACCGAAGCCAGCTACCTTCTTGCGGGGCTCTTCGCTCGGTTCCAACAGCTGTTGACGCACGCTGCCGGGAAATGCGACAAACAACTGCTAGTGACGAACACCAACGGTCCATTCGGATCCGTAAAACGCCCGTACCAGCTGCCGATCATCTGAATCTCGACAGCGCATTGCTAATTCCATGCGCTTCCCTCCTAACGGTTTCACGTACTATTAACTTTCTTTTCAAAGTGCTTTTCATCTTTCCCTCACGG
>NC_079875.1:32805155-32807655 GCF_029227915.1 Hydractinia symbiolongicarpus | reverse complement strand
TTCTGCTTCACAATGATAGGAAGAGCCGACATCGAAGGATCAAAAAGCAACGTCGCTATGAACGCTTGGCTGCCACAAGCCAGTTATTACTTAAGACTTCACCGTTTCACACATACGTATCTGATAATACTCTCTTATTAAACATAATGTCATCATTTTACTTATATAATAGTAATAACTTTTGTGAAACATTTAAAAGTAGATGCAGATATTTGTCAGTGGATAGGCCATTTAGTAAGAAGAAAAATTGCCTGTAGAACCTTGGTGCTGGAAAGCCTCGTTCTCATGTTATTAACAGTTTAATGTTTTTGACAATAGAAACCGTCCAGTGTGTTTTGTATAGGACGGTTCTTACATGCATTTTTTGACAATTTTTTCTCAGTAACTACAACGTTTTAACGAAATCATAAAAAGCAAACTTATAAACAAAGGCATTTTAAGAAAAATGGCGGAATATTTTTGTGTGACTTTGGCTAGAACCAGACTTATGACGTCACAAAGTGCACGGTCAAACCTTCATAAATTCTAAAATTTCAAAAAATTTTAACTGCTGACGTCAGCATTTTTATAAAAAACGGACAAGAATTTCATGGTAGCAAATTTGGAGATCTATTACCATGCAAAATTTGGAGGTCAAAGGTCAACCGGAAGTACCTGTTTTGGGGCCTTACTTTTTTTGGTCTTTTTAAAAACAGGTAAATCGCTATAGCTTCTGAAATATTGAAGGTATTTCTTAAATCTTTGGCAGATATGTAAAACACTTCAGGCTAAAACCGGGTAGGAGCACAAATTCCCGATTTGTGGCTCTGCGGGGGGTCCAGAAGCCCTAAAATGTCAAACATTCAAGGCCAAATAAAATGCTGACGTCAGCGTTTTTTTGAAAAAAAATTCGTGTGAACCTTTGTCATGTCAAGATGGTTCATTGTGCCAAATATAAAGCCAATCCGACATGTCGTTCGGGATTTCCGATTTTTCCGATTTTTCCCTAATTTGGTGAAAACGCACGTATTGGCATGTTTAACATGCAATATTGGCCTTGCACAATTATTATTGAACGCAATATTTTACACAAATACTCACCACGTTAACCTCTCAACGCCTGGAGAAAATAATTGCCATTTGACTTTACGTTGCAGAATCATAGCGTTTCCAATTTCTCACAATTGCTGTTTTAACAAGGAAAAAGATGCGTTTTAGCATTTTTCGCGACCCATAACATCGTTTTATGATGTTGTTATCTCGTGGTACTTCATATTCACAGTTTTACATATGTATTCTTCAGGTCTACAAAAAATCTAAAACGTGTTAAAAAAACTAGAACTCAAACGAGGCTGTTCTTGTATCAAAATAAGCCGTTGAATTTCAATTTTCTGCTATTTCACGGAAATTTGACGTGCTGAAGTATTTCTTTTCAACGACATATTTTTGATGTTACAGTTCTTCTTTATTAAAACCGTTCTGTCACTAGGTACACGAAGAATAGATAAAACGAATTAAAAAAACAAGAACTCAAACGAGGCTGTTCTTGTATCAAAATAAGCCGTTGGATTTCAATTTTCTGCTATTTCACGGAAATTTGACGTGCTGAAGTATTTCTTTTCAACGACATATTTTGGATGTTACAGTTCTTCTTTATTAAAACCGTTCTGTCACTAGGCACACAAAGAATAGATAAAACGAGTTAAAAAAACTAGAACTCAAACGAGGCTGTTATTGTATCAAAACCGGCAGTTGAATTTCAATTTTCTGCTATTTTACGGAAATTTGATCTGCTGAAGTATTTCTTCTCAACGACATATTTTGGATGTTACAGTTCCTCTTTATTAAAACCCTTCTATCACTAGGTACACGAAGAACAGATAAAACGAATTAAAAAAACTAGAACTCAAACGAGGCTGTTCTTGTATCAAAATAAGCAGTTGAATTTCAGTTTTCTGCTATTTCACGGAAATTTGACATGCTGAATTATTTCCCGTCAACGACATTTTTTGTATGTTACAGTTCTTCTTTATTAAAACCGTTCCGTCACTAGGTACACGAAGAATAGATAAAACGAATTAAAAAAACAAGAACTCAAACGAGGCTGTTCTTGTATCAAAATAAGCCGCTGAATTTCAATTTTCTGCTATTTCACGGAAATTTGACGTGCTGAAGTTTTTCTTTTCAACGACATATTTTGGATGTTACAGTTCTTCTTTATTAAAACCGTTCTGTCACTAGGTACACGAAGAACAGATAAAACGAATTAAAAAAACTAGAACTCAAACGAGGCTGTTCTTGTATCAAAATAAGCAGTTGAATTTCAGTTTTCTGCTATTTCACGGAAATTTGACATGCTGAATTATTTCCCGTCAACGACATTTTTTGTATGTTACAGTTCTTCTTTATTAAAACCGTTCCGTCACTAGGTACACGAAGAATAGATAAAACGAATTAAAAAAACAAGAACTCAAACGAGGCTGTTCTTGTATCAAAATAAGCCGCTGAATTTCAATTTTCT
>NC_079875.1:32660926-32663426 GCF_029227915.1 Hydractinia symbiolongicarpus | reverse complement strand
TTTATCTGTTCTTCGTGTACCTAGTGATAGAAGGGTTTTAATAAAGAGGAACTGTAACATCCAAAATATGTCGTTGAGAAGAAATACTTCAGCAGATCAAATTTCCGTAAAATAGCAGAAAATTGAAATTCAACTGCCGGTTTTGATACAATAACAGCCTCGTTTGAGTTCTAGTTTTTTTAACTCGTTTTATCTATTCTTTGTGTGCCTAGTGACAGAACGGTTTTAATAAAGAAGAACTGTAACATCCAAAATATGTCGTTGAAAAGAAATACTTCAGCACGTCAAATTTCCGTGAAATAGCAGAAAATTGAAATCCAACGGCTTATTTTGATACAAGAACAGCCTCGTTTGAGTTCTTGTTTTTTTAATTCGTTTTATCTATTCTTCGTGTACCTAGTGACAGAACGGTTTTAATAAAGAAGAACTGTAACATCAAAAATATGTCGTTGAAAAGAAATACTTCAGCACGTCAAATTTCCGTGAAATAGCAGAAAATTGAAATTCAACGGCTTATTTTGATACAAGAACAGCCTCGTTTGAGTTCTAGTTTTTTTAACACGTTTTAGATTTTTTGTAGACCTGAAGAATACATATGTAAAACTGTGAATATGAAGTACCACGAGATAACAACATCATAAAACGATGTTATGGGTCGCGAAAAATGCTAAAACGCATCTTTTTCCTTGTTAAAACAGCAATTGTGAGAAATTGGAAACGCTATGATTCTGCAACGTAAAGTCAAATGGCAATTATTTTCTCCAGGCGTTGAGAGGTTAACGTGGTGAGTATTTGTGTAAAATATTGCGTTCAATAATAATTGTGCAAGGCCAATATTGCATGTTAAACATGCCAATACGTGCGTTTTCACCAAATTAGGGAAAAATCGGAAAAATCGGAAATCCCGAACGACATGTCGGATTGGCTTTATATTTGGCACAATGAACCATCTTGACATGACAAAGGTTCACACGAATTTTTTTTCAAAAAAACGCTGACGTCAGCATTTTATTTGGCCTTGAATGTTTGACATTTTAGGGCTTCTGGACCCCCCGCAGAGCCACAAATCGGGAATTTGTGCTCCTACCCGGTTTTAGCCTGAAGTGTTTTACATATCTGCCAAAGATTTAAGAAATACCTTCAATATTTCAGAAGCTATAGCGATTTACCTGTTTTTAAAAAGACCAAAAAAAGTAAGGCCCCAAAACAGGTACTTCCGGTTGACCTTTGACCTCCAAATTTTGCATGGTAATAGATCTCCAAATTTGCTACCATGAAATTCTTGTCCGTTTTTTATAAAAATGCTGACGTCAGCAGTTAAAATTTTTTGAAATTTTAGAATTTATGAAGGTTTGACCGTGCACTTTGTGACGTCATAAGTCTGGTTCTAGCCAAAGTCACACAAAAATATTCCGCCATTTTTCTTAAAATGCCTTTGTTTATAAGTTTGCTTTTTATGATTTCGTTAAAACGTTGTAGTTACTGAGAAAAAATTGTCAAAAAATGCATGTAAGAACCGTCCTATACAAAACACACTGGACGGTTTCTATTGTCAAAAACATTAAACTGTTAATAACATGAGAACGAGGCTTTCCAGCACCAAGGTTCTACAGGCAATTTTTCTTCTTACTAAATGGCCTATCCACTGACAAATATCTGCATCTACTTTTAAATGTTTCACAAAAGTTATTACTATTATATAAGTAAAATGATGACATTATGTTTAATAAGAGAGTATTATCAGATACGTATGTGTGAAACGGTGAAGTCTTAAGTAATAACTGGCTTGTGGCAGCCAAGCGTTCATAGCGACGTTGCTTTTTGATCCTTCGATGTCGGCTCTTCCTATCATTGTGAAGCAGAATTCACCAAGTGTTGGATTGTTCACCCACTAATAGGGAACGTGAGCTGGGTTTAGACCGTCGTGAGACAGGTTAGTTTTACCCTACTGATGAAGTGTTGTTGCAATAGTAATTCTGCTCAGTACGAGAGGAACCGCAGATTCAGACAATTGGCATTTGCACTTGCTTGAAAAAGCAATGGTGCGAAGCTACCATCTGTTGGATTATGACTGAACGCCTCTAAGTCAGAATCCGTGCTAGAAAGCAATGATAATTACCTCTGGATAATCTTAGGCGAACAAGAATAGAACGGCTTCTGTCGTTCCTAAGTCCCAATGCACTGAGTCGGAGAAAAACCGTCGAGGTGGCAACTATCAAAATCTAAAATTTCCAGAGATAAATCCTATGCAGACGACTTAAACAAGAACGTGGTATTGTAAAAAGTAGAGTAGCCTTTGTGCTACGATCTTCTGAGATTAAGCCTCTGTTCGACAGATTTGTCACTTTGTGACAAGTCCTTTTTTAACCAACTGCTTTGTACCGTGGAGTACCAGTTATCTTGTGCTTACCTGAACTTTTTTTTTAAAAAAGGTGATGCGTGCGTGCTGTACCATTCATCTTTATCACCTCGGTTTAATATTTGGAGACACAGATGTATG
>NC_079875.1:32595000-32597500 GCF_029227915.1 Hydractinia symbiolongicarpus | reverse complement strand
AGCAACACAAATAAACTCTGATACCAACGCATAAGAGATTGTGTCACAAAGAAACAATAACAACCAAACTCTAGTCGAGTTCACTCATTTCTCATTGCTTCTCTGTTCTACCCTCTCTACATTATATAGCACGTTTTTCCAGTTTCTGACACTAAAGTGGGGACTTAGGAAAAAAAATCGATTTTTTTTAAAGTTAACCGGAATGTGCCGTAACGCATGCGCGTTTGTTACTGATAGGCCCAGCAACATTCCGAACATATTTTTATGACGGTTAAGCCTCATGGGACCTGAAAATAACAAAATACGGCATAACACATAAACGGCTTGAGAAATTGAAGAAGTGAGAGGGTACGCCACACCACCAAAATTTTTTTTTTAAAAAAAAGACCCACAACCGTATCCAAAGCAGTAGCATTACCCCTAGGCCCCAGCCTAGGCTTTACCTTAACCCTGAACATAGCCCTAGTCCGTAATTCTTGCTGTAATCCATACACTTGTAATCTATACATACAGTTGTAATCGATACAGTTGTAATCCATACACCTTTAATCCATACACTTTTAATCCATACATCTGTGTCTCCAAATATTAAACCGAGGTGATAAAGATGAATGGTACAGCACGCACGCATCACCTTTTTTAAAAAAAAAGTTCAGGTAAGCACAAGATAACTGGTACTCCACGGTACAAAGCAGTTGGTTAAAAAAAGGACTTGTCACAAAGTGACAAATCTGTCGAACAGAGGCTTAATCTCAGAAGATCGTAGCACAAAGGCTACTCTACTTTTTACAATACCACGTTCTTGTTTAAGTCGTCTGCATAGGATTTATCTCTGGAAATTTTAGATTTTGATAGTTGCAGCACCTCGACGGTTTTTCTCCGACTCAGTGCATTGGGACTTAGGAACGACAGAAGCCGTTCTATTCTTGTTCGCCTAAGATTATCCAGAGGTAATTATCATTGCTTTCTAGCACGGATTCTGACTTAGAGGCGTTCAGTCATAATCCAACAGATGGTAGCTTCGCACCATTGCTTTTTCAAGCAAGTGCAAATGCCAATTGTCTGAATCTGCGGTTCCTCTCGTACTGAGCAGAATTACTATTGCAACAACACTTCATCAGTAGGGTAAAACTAACCTGTCTCACGACGGTCTAAACCCAGCTCACGTTCCCTATTAGTGGGTGAACAATCCAACACTTGGTGAATTCTGCTTCACAATGATAGGAAGAGCCGACATCGAAGGATCAAAAAGCAACGTCGCTATGAACGCTTGGCTGCCACAAGCCAGTTATTACTTAAGACTTCACCGTTTCACACATACGTATCTGATAATACTCTCTTATTAAACATAATGTCATCATTTTACTTATATAATAGTAATAACTTTTGTGAAACATTTAAAAGTAGATGCAGATATTTGTCAGTGGATAGGCCATTTAGTAAGAAGAAAAATTGCCTGTAGAACCTTGGTGCTGGAAAGCCTCGTTCTCATGTTATTAACAGTTTAATGTTTTTGACAATAGAAACCGTCCAGTGTGTTTTGTATAGGACGGTTCTTACATGCATTTTTTGACAATTTTTTCTCAGTAACTACAACGTTTTAACGAAATCATAAAAAGCAAACTTATAAACAAAGGCATTTTAAGAAAAATGGCGGAATATTTTTGTGTGACTTTGGCTAGAACCAGACTTATGACGTCACAAAGTGCACGGTCAAACCTTCATAAATTCTAAAATTTCAAAAAATTTTAACTGCTGACGTCAGCATTTTTATAAAAAACGGACAAGAATTTCATGGTAGCAAATTTGGAGATCTATTACCATGCAAAATTTGGAGGTCAAAGGTCAACCGGAAGTACCTGTTTTGGGGCCTTACTTTTTTTGGTCTTTTTAAAAACAGGTAAATCGCTATAGCTTCTGAAATATTGAAGGTATTTCTTAAATCTTTGGCAGATATGTAAAACACTTCAGGCTAAAACCGGGTAGGAGCACAAATTCCCGATTTGTGGCTCTGCGGGGGGTCCAGAAGCCCTAAAATGTCAAACATTCAAGGCCAAATAAAATGCTGACGTCAGCGTTTTTTTGAAAAAAAATTCGTGTGAACCTTTGTCATGTCAAGATGGTTCATTGTGCCAAATATAAAGCCAATCCGACATGTCGTTCGGGATTTCCGATTTTTCCGATTTTTCCCTAATTTGGTGAAAACGCACGTATTGGCATGTTTAACATGCAATATTGGCCTTGCACAATTATTATTGAACGCAATATTTTACACAAATACTCACCACGTTAACCTCTCAACGCCTGGAGAAAATAATTGCCATTTGACTTTACGTTGCAGAATCATAGCGTTTCCAATTTCTCACAATTGCTGTTTTAACAAGGAAAAAGATGCGTTTTAGCATTTTTCGCGACCCATAACATCGTTTTATGATGTTGTTATCTCGTGGTACTTCATATTCACAGTTTTACATATGTATTCTTCAGGTCTACAAAAAAT